>NW_027039871.1:0-114883 GCF_034236695.1 Oncorhynchus nerka | reverse complement strand
GTAAGTAGTTGATGGTCAAATTTAAGAATATGCAATTATGGATAACACTTTAAAATGTTCAGTAATAAACCATTTGTTAGGAATTTACAGAAAGGTATTTTCAAAAGAGGCTGTCAGTGTGTCTGGTGTTAAAACTGCACAGACAAATAAGTCTGAGAGAAAAGCAGCAAATAGACTTTCTATTGTTGTTGTCAACTATTTAATTTGTTGGATTCCAAATCTATTCATTTTCTTATTTTTGTCTTTTTTAAGTGACAATTTATCACTTTTCATCCTTTTTCTACCACTTGTTGCAATAGTGGGGAGGCAGGGTAGCCTTGTGGTTAGAGCGTTGGACTAGTAACTGAAAGGTTGCAACATCGCAATCCCTAAGCTGACAAGGTACAAATCTGTCGTTCTGCCCCTGACCAGGCAGTTAACCCACTGTTCCTAGGCCGTCATTAAAAATAAGATTTTGTTCTTAACTGACTTGCCTAGTAAAATGTATATTTAATTCCTTAATAATTGATGCATTATTTTATCTATGGTTCAAAGTGACAGCTAAACATATTTTAATTCTGAAGTTCCTAGAATTTTATTCCCTAGTTATTCCCAAACGCACAAAGGTTTGATATAGACAAGTAATACAATTGTTGTAATTGCTTCTTTCATTTAACGATACACTGACATTACTTATCTCAGTGTTCTCATCAAAAGATACATGTGGTACTGATACAGAATGATTTGGATGGATTGGATTTGAAGGACTTGGAGAAGGCATAAGTCTGTTGTTGTTCCATGTTATTCAATGATAAATAGTTTGTAAGTATTCTAATAGTACATTCTGAGGAAGTCATCAGTCGTTCTATATGTTGTTAAACACCTCCCTCTAGTGGCTCAATTGTGACACAACGTCTTCATCAAGTGGAGTAAAGTTGAAATGTATAATACTCCATGATATTAGATAACATCCAAGTCTATCACACTGGTGTATTGTGTAAGTAATTGAGGGTTAAATGGAAGAATATGCAATTAAGGGTAACACTTTAATGTTATGTAAAAAAGCCATTTACAGTTTGTTCACTATATATTAATCATTACATAACTAGAATAGACATTAAATAACTAGAATAGGCATTAATGATTAATACTGATGGGTCATGAAATATGGTTAAACCAATGTATGTTGCCTAATATAGTGGATTGTCAACAATTCAATTATATCTTTAACCAAAATAAGTATTTTTAATAAAAACTAAATGTACCTATTCTTAGTCCACCGTACTTTTTACTGACATATCAACCAAGTGGTTAAGCACATTCATTGCCAATTCTTGTTTTTCAGCCTTTTTACATTTTGACTATTTATCACAGCCATATTCCTACTATTCAAGGTCTCTATTAACAGGAATGGTGCTATATTAATCCCTCACCAATTGAATTCCTGCCTTGTGTCTGTGTCTGGTGACTGCTTTTGAGTTCTCTTACAGCCCTTTGAATGTGCAAAGTTAAGAGTCTCACAATACTGAACTGCAGCAACCAAAATCAATACAAATGATGTTAATTGATGCTGGAGGGCTGGGGGAGTTGACCAATCAGGTTTAAGGTTTGTTTCATATGGAATTGGAATGGAATTGTTTTAAGATACAGGAGGGTGGTTTTGTATGACGCCTACAAGACTCACGAAACTCACCTCAAGGTAACCCCGTACCAGTTTTTTTTTTAAATGAATGGAAGTATGGAAATACTTTAGTGTCAACAAATATATATAGGACAGACAATTCAAAACAGTCCAAAAATAAATCAAAGGAAGTATCTGTTTTACCATGTATACGGTGCATTGAAAAAATATTCAGACTCCTTTACATTTTCAACATTTTGTTACATTACAGCTTTATTCTAAAATGGATTTAAAAAATAGCTAAATGATACATAGTATGAACATCTGAAATCAATACCATGTCTCAGTTTATAATCTTTGGAGGGTTCATCCTAGAACCCTCTATGTAGAGTTCCACCAGCCTTATTACCCTTTAATTACCCACAACCAGCTGTTCCGGAAGACTGTGTGATTGCCATCTTCGCAGCCGATGTGAGTAAGACCTTTAAACAGATCAACATTCACAAGGCCACAGGGCCAGACGGATCACCAGGATGTGTACTGCAAGCATTGGTAACCAACTGGCAAGTGTCTTCACTGACATTTTCATCCTCTTCCTGTCCGAGTCTGTAATACCAACATGTTTTAAGCAAACCACCGTAGTTCCTGTGCCCAAGAACACTAAGGTAACCTAAATGACTAACAATCCGTAGCACTCTTGTCTGTAGCCATGAAGTGCTTTGAATAGCTGGTCATGTCTCACATCAACATAATTATCCCAGAAACCCTAGACCCACACCAATTTTCCTTCCGCTCCAACAGATCCAAAGATAATGCAATCTTTATTGCACTCCACACTGCCCTTTCCCACCTGGACAAAAGGAACACCTATGAGAATGCTATTCATTAACTACAGTTCAGTGTTCAACACAATAGTGCCCTCAAAGCTCTTCACTAAGCTAAGAACCCTGGGACTAAACACCTCCCTCTGCAACTGGATCCTGGACTTCCTGATGGGCTGCCAACAGGTTGTAAAGGTAGGTAACAACACATCCACCACGCTGATCCTCAACACAAAGGCCTCTCAGGGGTGCGTGCTCAGTCCCCTCCTGTACTCCCCTTTCACTCATGACTGCACAGCTTGGTATGACTCCAGCACCATTAAGTAGACCTGACCACCGACACCAAAGAGACAGCATATAGGGAGGAGGTCAGAGTCCGTGTGGTTAAAGGACAAACAACCTCTCCCTCAACGTTATCAAGATAAAGAAGATGATTGTGGACTACAGGAAAAAGAGGACCGAGCACACCCCCATTGTCATCGACTGAGCTGCAGTGGAGCAGATTGAGAGCTTCAAGTTCCTTGGTGTCCACGTCACCAACAAACTAACATGGTCCAAGCACGCCAAGACAGTCATGAAGAGGGCACGACAAAACCTATTTTCCCACTCAGGTGACTGAAAATATTTGGCATGGGTCCTCAGATCCTCCAAAAGGTTCTACAGCTGCACCATAGAGAGCATCCTGACTGGTTGCATCACTGCCAGGTATGGCAACTGCTCGGAATCTGACCGCAAGGCACTACAGAGGGTAGTGCGAACGGCCCAGTACATCACTGGGGCCAAGGTTCCTGCCATTCAGGACCTCTATACCAGGAGGTGTCAGAGGAAGGCCCTAAAAAATGTCAGACTCCAGCCACCCTAGTAATAGACTGTTTCCTCTGCTACCGCACGGCAAGCGGTACTGGAGCGCCAAGTCTTGGTCCAAGAGGCTTCTAAACAGCTTCTAACCTCAAGCCATAAGACTCATGAACATCTAATCAAATGGCTACACAGACTATTTGCATTGCCCCTCCCCCTTTTACACCGCCGCTACTCTCTGTTGTTATCATCTATGCATAGTCACTTTAATTACTCTACCTACATGTACATACTGTATTACCTCAACTAACCGGTACCACCCTGTCTCGCTATTGTTATTTTACTGCAAGTTATAAATACCTGTTACTTTTATTGATACTTTTACTTATTCTTATACTTATTCTTCTTGTTACCTTTTGTTATTTCTTATTCATATTTTTTTAACTGTATTGTTGGTTAGGGGCTTGTAATTAAGCATTTCACTGTAATGTCTACACATGTTGTATTCGGGGGATGTGACTAATAAAATTTGATTTGACATTCCAAATATTGTAAATTGAAACCTAGCTGTGAACCTAATGTCTCATTTTGTCTACCCGCAGGTAGACTGGTGTCAGGCTGGAGCGGCAGCTGCCACGGCTGTGTAGAGAAACATCTGTTCTCCAACATGTCCGTCCTGCAGCCAGTGGAGCAGCTTTCTCTGGCACAGTTGGAAATGAAGATCCAGTGGAAACCAAGGCTCCTCCTGGTCCCACAGCCCTCAGCATGTCCCTGTACAAGGTGCCACAAGACCAACCGCAGACTGTTGCTGTCCCAGTAGGTGCAACTGGAACCACTCTAAAACATTTCCTGTAAAATGTACAGTAACTTACAGGAAGCAATTGGCCAGTAAGTTACTGTAATTTATTTTACAGTACAGTGACTGTAATCAATTTTATGGCAATGAATTTTATGGTAATACAAATGTTACTGTAGTCTACTTTACAGTATATTACTGGAATTGCCTATGTATCTACATATTACCCAGTGTTCTTTGCAAGTTTTCATTTGTACATTTTGGTCATTTAACGGGCGCTCTTGTCCTTAGTAACGTACAGTCAGTGCATTCAACCAAGGTTGATCAAAAATAACACGTATCACAGACATAGAAAGTAAAACATTTCTGTAACCATTACTGATAATGTTGTTTTAGTTAATTAAGGATATTGTGGTTTTCTAAATAATTGTAACTACAACACTATCTTATGATATACAGTGTATTTGGAAAGTATTCAGACCTCTTGACTTTGTCCACATTTTGTTAATAAGTGCCCCATGGTGGCGGTGGGGTTATGGTATGGGCAGGCATAAGCTACGGGCAACAAACCAATTCCATTTTATCAATGACAATTTGAATGCACAGAGATACAGTACAAGATCCTGAGGCCCATTTTAGTTCCATTCATCCGGCGCCATCACCTCATGTTTCAGCATGATAATTCACACCCCCATGTCGCAATGATCTGTGCACAACTCCTGGAAGCTGAAAATGTTCCAGTTCTTCAGTGGCCTCATACTCCCCAGACATGTCACATATTGATCAGTTTGGTATGCTCTGGAATGATGTGTACGGGAGCATGTTCCAGTTCCCGACAGTATCCAACAGCCATTGAAAAGGAGTGGAACAACATTCCACAGGACCTTCTATTTCACATTTATTTAACTTGGCAAGCCAGTTGAGAACACATTCTTATTTACAGTGACGGCCTACACACCAGCCAAACCTGTGCCAATTGTTCACCGCCCTATGTGACTCCTGTTGTGATACAGCCTGATTTGAACCAGGGTGTCTGTAGTGACACTTCTAGCACTGAGATGCAATGCGCCACTCGAGAGCCCAATCAACACTGCAAAGGAGATGTTTTTCCCTGCATGAGGCAAATTGTGGTTACATGAGATACTGACTGTTTTTCTGATCCACCCCTCTACTTGTACACTTCATGACCAAAATAATGTGGATTCCTGCTCGTCGAACATCTCATTCCAAAATCATGGGCATTAATATGGAGCTAGTCCTCCTTTGCTGCTATTACACCCTCCACTCTTCTGGGAAGGCTTTCCACTAGATGTTGGAACATTGCTGCGGGGACTTGCTTCCATTCAGCCACAAGTTCATTTGGCCATTGATGTTGGGCGATTAGGCCTGGTTTTCAGTCGGCGTTCCAATTCATCCCAAATGTGCTCGATGGGGTCGAGGTCAGGGCTCTGTGCGGTCCGGTCAGGTTCTTCCACACAGATCTCAAAAAAACAGTTCTTTATGGACCTCACTTTGTGCACGATGGCTTTTCCATGCTGAAACAGGAACTACCAGAGAGTGAAGCGTGACTCCTCACTCCAGAGAAGGTGTTTCCACTGCTCCAGCGTCCAATGACGAACTGCTTTACACCACTCGATCCAACACAACATTGTGCATGGTGATCTTAGGCTTGTTTTCGGCTGCTCGGCCAAGGAAACCAATTTCATGAAGTTCCTGATGAACAGTCCTTGTGCTGACGTTGCTTCCAGAGGCAGTTTGGAACTTGGTAGTGAGATGTGCAACCGAGGAAAGAGGATTTTTACTCGCTACGTGCTGGAGCACTCGGCCTTCCCGTTCGGTGAGGTTGTGTGGCCTACCACTTAGCGGCTTAGTCATTGTTGCTCCTAGACGTTTCTTTTTCAAAACAACAGCCCTTACAGTTGACCGGGGCAGCTCTAGCAGAGCAGAAACTTGACGAACTGACTTGTTGGAAAGGTGGCATCCTATGTAGGTGCCACATTGATAGTCACTTAGCTCTTCAGTAAGACCATTCTACTGTTTGTCTATGGAGATTGCAAGGCGGTGGGCTCAATTTTATATACCTGTCAGCAACGGGTGTGGCTGTAATAGCCAGTTCAACTAATTTGAAGGGGTGTCCCCATACTTTTTTATATACAGTATATCTGTGACCAACAGATGCATATCTGTATTCCCAATCATGTGAAATCCATAGATTAGGGCCTGACACATTTATTTAAATTGACTGATTTCCTTATATGACTGTAAATCAGTAAAATATTGAATTCTACTGCCTTCCTCTGGCTACTGCAAATACTGAAGTAATCCCTGTCCTCTATTTCACTCTGCAGTGTCCATATCCAAAGTGCTTTACTTCAACACTTTGGATATGAGATTTTATTTACATGAGGTGACCTTATAGAATGTCAGATTTTATTTGAGGGTATTTTCATAAGTATACAGACCCTTTGTTATACAACACGAAATTGAGCTAAATAGCATCCCGTTTCCATTGATCATCCTGGAGAAGTGTCTACAACTTGATTGGAGTCCACCTGTGGTAGATTCAATTGATTGGACATAATTTGGGCTCCCCAGTGGAGGAGTGGTCTAAGGCATTTCAGTGCTAGACGTATCACCACCGACCCCCTGGTTCAAATCCAGCTGTATCACAACTGGTTGTTATTGGAAGTCCAATAGGACGGCACACAATTGTCCCAGTATCCTCTGGCTTTTGATGGTGTAGGCTGTCATTGTAAAAGATAATTTGTTCTTAACTGACTTACCTAGTTAAATAAAATCACTTCCTGTGAGGCCCCGCAGTTGACAGTGCATGTCAGAGCGGAATCCAAGCCATGAGGTCGAAGGAATTGTCCGTAGAACTCCGAGACAGGAATGTGTCAAGGCACAGATCTGTGTAAGGGTACCACGACTTTTCTTCAGCATTGAAGGCCCCCAAGAACACATTCTTAAACGAAGAAGTTTGGAACCACAAAAGCTGAACTGGCTGCCCGGACAAGTTGAGCAATCGGGTAGATTGCAATCATGGAGGTGACCAAGTACCTGATGGACAAACATCTCTGCAGCACTCCAACAATCAGGCCTTTATTGTAGAGTGGCCAGACTGAAGCCACACCACTGTAAAAGGCACATAACGGCCTTGGAGTTTGCCAAATGGCACATAAAGGACTCTTTTGGCACCTAAATTGCACCTAAAGGAAACAAAAAATGAACTCTTTGGCCTTGATGCCAAGTGTTGCGTTGGGAGGAAAACTGACACCATCCCTACGGTGAAGCATACTGGTGGCAACATCATGCTTTCGGGATATTTTTCAGTGGAAGCGACTGAGAGACTAGTCAGGATAAAGGGAAAGATGAACAGTGCAAAGTAAAGAGAAATACTTGATGAAAACCTGTTCCAGAGCACTCAGGACCTCAGACGGTATCAAAGGTTCACCTTCCAACAGATCAATGACCCTAAGCACACAGCCAAGACAATACAGGAGTGGCTTGGGGACAAGTTTCTGAATGTGCTTGAATGGCCCAGCAAGAGCCCGGACTAGAACCTGACCGAACGTCTGTGGAGAGACCTGAAAATAGCTGTGCAGCGATGCTCCCCATCCAATCTGACAGAGCTTGAGAGGATCTGCAGTGAAGAATGGAAGAAAATCCCCAAATACAGGTGTGCCAAGCTTGTAGCATCATACCCTATATTAGCTGGCTAAATGCTTCAACAAGGTACAGAGTAAAGGGTCTGAATACTTAGGGCTCTACAGAGGGTGGTGCGGTCTGTCCAACGCATCACCGGGGGCAGCCTGCCTAATAATGGAACACTAGTCACTTTAATAATGTTTACATACTGCTTTACTCATCTCATATGTAAATACTGTATTCTACTGTATTTTTTGTCAAAACCACTCAGACATTACTTGTCCAAATATTTATATATTTCTTAATTTCCTTCTTTTACTTTTAGATTTGTGTGTATTATTGTGAATTGTTAGATACTACTGCACTGCTAGGAAGAAAAGTACTTCACTGCACCCACAATAACATTGCTAAACATGTGTATGTGACCAATAAAATTTGATTTGATTTGATTTTGTAGTGTATTAAAGGTAGTAACCCTTGAAAATGTTCAGTTAAATGATGTATTTAGATATTGGTTCCCTTCCCCTGTAAGCAGTCTGAACTGCTCTTAGTCTATGCCGCTCTGACATTGCTCATCCATATATTCATATATTCTTAATTCCAGTCTTTTACTTCGATTTGTGTGTATTAGGTATTTGTTGTGAAATTATTAGATATTACTTGTTAGATATTGCTGCACTGTCAGAACTAGATGCACAAGCATTTCGCTACAACCACAATAACATCTGCTAAACACATGTTTTATTTCTACTTTGCACATTCTTCCACTGCAAATCTACCATTCCAGTGTTTTACTTGATATATTTTATTTACTTTGCCACCATGGCCTTTTTTTGCCTTTACCTCCCTTATCTCACCTCATTTGCTCACATCGTATATAGAATTGTTTATACTGTATTATTGACTGTATGTTTGTTTTACTCCATGTGTAACTCTGTGTCGTTGTATCTGTCGAACTGCTTTGCTTTATCTTGGCCAGGTCGCAATTGTAAATGAGAACTTGTTCTCAACTTGCCTACCTGGTTAAATAAAGGTGAAATAAGAATGTTTAAAAAAATAAATAACTAGCTTTCTAAAACTAATGTGGGAGTAATGAGACAGTAATGATGTGGAGTCAAAATAAACATTTTACATTCATTATTACAAAGTGTTATTATAAAGTGTTACCAATCTATATATTATTTCAGACTCCACAGCATCTGAGAGAGCTGCTCTTGTGTGAACCCTGACCTGGCAGCAGTGATGTAGTGAGAGTAGTGGTACTGTTCATACACAGTATGTTGAGGTTGAGCTGTCTGATGTGGTCTCCTGTTGTGCTTAATCATTAATGCATATACTAATGATTAGTAAATAGTTTATACGGATATTCATTAAACATCTTATGAATGATCTTATGTATCATTATTACCTTTCTGGCCTGTGATCTGGCCACCACAAAGATTTTCATATAAAGTGTTATAATAACAGAGCACGGGACAACCATTGTAATTACAATGTCAGTGATATTAACCCAGACTGACCCTTCAACAGCAGTACATTCTTTCAAACACCTACTTGGTACCTGTACATTTACAAAATATTGTATTATAGCAGCACGGTATATGATACAACAACACCAGGTAATGGATATAAAACACGTGATTCTTGTTATTGTTATTTTAGAGTGGTACAATAAGGGATCACACACAGCAACATAGCGGTCAATAGATATCAAGACCAAATTGCCCAGAGATAAAGAAGTACATAAAGAAGCAATGTAGGCATGAAACACACAGAAATATTCCCCAAAACCCCAGCATGGTTCCATTAATGCTACAGTCATTACTGGTATCACAATCAGTCCAACCAGGAGATCTGACACAGCCAGAGAGAGGATGAGCAGGTTGGTTGTAGTGTGGAGCTGCTTGAAGTGAGAGATGGAGATGATCACCAGTAGGTTCAAAAATACTGTAACTGCTGAAATCAATGAGAAGAAGATGTACAGTGTTATGTAGATAGATGTCGATAGCAAAGCCTTTCTGCAAGAAGAGTTTCCATCTTGAAAACAGTACTGAACATCTTCATGTTTCTCCATTTGTATTAAAAAGTAAAAATGCTGATGTCCTGCTCCTGCTTGGTCCTGTGTGTGACCCTGTCAGGTCCACCTTCTGACAAACTCTGAGCTCTGCCTCTATTTATCCCTGAGTTACTGACAGAAACTCCCCTCCCCGGAGTCTCTCTGCACACACACACACACACACACACACACACACACACACACACACACACACACACACACACACACACACACACACACACACACACACACACACACACACACACCACCAACAAAACATACACAAGTGAACACACAAATGAGCAAATGGTTGGATAAACAAATCATTTGTGAAAGCATGATGTAATGTATGACAGGATTGGATGTTGCTGTGCCCACCTAGCCTGTCCTTCAGCCTTACTGATCGTTAGAGAGTGTAAAAGATAAGAGAAAAGGTACTTTTACTCAACTGAGCATTTTAATGGGGAAAAATATATTATATTGATATTTTGGTCTCTCAAAGTATTTTTTATATTTTAAACTGTGTAAGACTAACTATTTTGGGCGATGTCAGGGTTCAGTTTGGTCCATAATCCACAACCTCAGGACACATGATGGCACGCCACATGTCAGCTGGTCAGTGTATAGGAAAGTTGAAAGTAGGGAAGTTGATGAGATGCTAATAGCAAATGCAATCAAAATAGTGGGATTCCATAGGAACATTCCATAGACCATAAAAATGTCGATCTGAACTGAATTATTCATAAATCCCGTGTCTGAGCCGTTCAATTGCGAGTCCACTTTGTCTCTCCAATTGACATTTTGCCTGTTTGTGTCACACCCTGATCTGTTTCACCTGTCATTGTGATTGTGTCCACCCCCCTCCAGGTGTCTCCCTTCTTCCTCATTATCCTCTGTGTATTTATACCTGTGTTTTCTGTCTGTCTGTCCATCTTCGTCTTGTTTGTTCAAGCCAACCAGCGTTTTGTCTCAGCTCCTGCTTTTCCCCAGTCTCACTTTTTCTTGCCCTCTTGGGTTTGACCCTTGCCTGACCTGTCTCTGAGCCTGCTTGCCTGACGACTCTGCCTGACCCTGACCCTGAGCCTGCCTGGCGTCCTGTACCTTTCCCCCACTTCGCTGGACTATTGACCCCTGCCTGCCTTAACCTGTCTGTTTGCCTGCCCCTTTGGGATTTTTAAACTATTGGTTATCCAACATGGTCTGAATCTTGGTCTTACCTTCATATCTGATAGTAGGAATTTGCCCTGACTGACCCAGCAGACCTGGACCAGCTGCGCAACAACACCAAGGTTTCCGACTTTCCTCGAGAGTCACCGAAAAGGGCAGAGGCACTGTTTCCCAACACCATGCAACTAGGCAGAGCTGGGCTGTCGCCAGCAGAACGGCAACTCAGGATCAGCACAAGGAGATGTCTGTACTGTGCGACTTTTGGTCATTTTGTATTATCGTGCCCGGTAACGGACCAGGCTCTCCAGGGAGCGAATACTCTGGTGGGCCATATGGATAACTTTTCTGCTTCCCTTACTCGCACCCTTTTCCATGTCATTCTGCTGTGGGGGAACCAGTCCAAATCTCTCTGGGTTCTCATTGACTCGGGGGGCCGATGAGAGCTTTCAGGATGCCACACTGGCTTCCGAGCTGAACATCCCCACTCAGCCCTTCTCCATTCCCATGGATGTTAGAGTGCTGGACGTGCGCTCTATAGGTCGGGTCACCAATAACACCACTCCCATCAACCTACGTGTGTAAGGGAATCACAGCGAGACCTTTCATTTCCTGCTCATCAAGTACCCCCAGATTCCCATGGTGTTGGGATTCTTCCGTCTCCAGCGACACATTCCACTCATAAACTGTTCTACGTGTGCTATCATGGGCTGGAGTCTCTTCTGCCATGCCCATTGTCTGAAGTCGGCGCAATCTGCCCCGGGACGTCTCACGGGGCCCTCGGAGGTGGCTCCAGAATTCTCTGCCATTCCCGTGGAGTACCAGGATCTTCTGGGAGGTGTTCAGCAAGGCCCGGGCCAGTACTTCCCTTCCGCCGCACCGTCCCTATGACTGCGGGATTGACCTTCTCCCTGGCACCACGGCGCCCCAGGGACGTTTGTACTCGCTGTCGGGACCAGAGACCAAGGCTATTCATGACTACATTGGGGACCCCTTAGCTACAGGATTTATCTGTCCCTCCTCCTCTCCCACTGGCACAGGGTTCTTCTTTGTCTAGAAGAAGGACAACACCCTGCGGCAGTGCATTGACTACAGGGGACTCAGTGATATCACTGTGAAGAACCGTTATCAGCTAACACTCATTTCCTCAGCCTTCGAGCTGCTCCAGGGGGCCACTATCTTCTCCAAGCTGTATCTACGAAATGCCTACCAAATCAAATGTATTGGTCACATACACACGGTTAGCAGATGTTTTTGAAAGTGTAGCGAAATGCTTGTGCTTCTAGTTCTGACTATGCAGTAATATATAACATGTAATCTAACAAATTCACAACAACTACCTGACACACACAAATGTAAAGGGATGAATAAGAGTATGTACATATACAGTATATATATATGTATTTTGCAATTTGCAATGAAATGTCAAATCAAATCAAATCAAATTTGCAATTTGCAATGAAATGTGTGGTTTGTTTGTGTGTGTGTGTGTGTGTGTGTGTATATATATATTCCATGTCAGATATATATATTTTCCATGTCGGATTATATTTTCCATTATTTTATTCAAATGGAATGGAGTAGAACAGCAAACACACACATGGCCACTGCACCTGCTACTCCTCTCCATTTCCATTTGAAATAGCCATTGGGTGCTGTTCAGGGGAGGGCAGGCCCACAACAATGGCCGGAGTTGAATGGAACAGCACTTCACCTTAGTGACTGTTCCCTCTGCCCTATACAACACATATCTGTTTATTTTATGTGATGATAAAAGGCTCATACAATACAAATATTTTCATAATGTTTTCTTCCACAGTGATAGCGACTCCGACTGGGAGCCCCCGGTGCCAAGCTGCCCGCTCTACCTCTGCCCCCAGTAGTGTACCTATACCACAGTTCATTACTGCAGGCATGACTGTGCCTCAGGGCCAAAAGGGCACAGCATGGAGGCGTCGTTGTGTTCTGTGTCGCATGAACTGCACCACTTGTTCAGTTTGCCTCTGCTCTGCACCAGAAAGAGACTGCTATGGCACAGGCAGCAAAATATTGTGTTAGAGGACTTCCAAAGGGTGTACTGTTTTTTTCTAATATTTTTTTTCTAATATTTTTTTTAACTCAAAAAGCGTTGACGCCTTGACACCATCATGTTTCTGGGCTAACAGCTCATTTGGCCAAACCCGTGCTCACCGAGTTTCATCTTTGAAGTCTTTTCCATTTAGGAGAAATGGCCATGTCACATTGGTGATGTTTTGTCCATTTGCATTAAGCAGCCACTCCCCATTTGGTGGAATTTTCCCGAACAGCGGGAAAATAAATTAAAATAATAAAATGGAAAACAAATGTCAGAGAGACTTATTTTGATGACTTCCCTGTAGATCTGGCCCTGGGGCACGGCTCCAGGATGCCAGTCTATTTTAAAAACATTTGCGGACGTCTAGTAAGGGACTGTACGTTTGCGATATGGAGATCCTCATCAATCATACAGCAAATGCCGAATTGTGCCCTTCATATATGAAAATACCCTCAAATAAAAGGTGACATTCTATAATGTCGCCTCATATTAAACATTTGATCTCATATCCAAAGTGCTGGAGTAAAGAGCTACATTTTTTAAAAATGTTTTCCTTCAGAGTAAAAAAGAGGACAGGTATTACTTTCAGTATGTACAGTGGCCAGAGTAAGGCAGTATAATTCACAATCTGTGACAGAGGGATAACTTGACTTATTCTATACTGAACAAAAATATAAACGCAAGATTTTACTGAATACAGTCATAAGGAAATCAGTCATTTGAAATTAATTCATTAGATGGATTTCACATGATTGGGAATACAAATATACATATGATATACATATATAAGATGGTTACACCCCTTCATATTTGTGGATTTGGCTATTTCAGCCACACACGTTGCTGACAGTGGTATAAACTCAATCACACAGCCATGCAATTTCCATAGACCAACATTGGCAATAGAATGGGTTGACTGAAGAGCTTAGTGACTTTCAACGTGGCACCGTCATAGGATGTCACCTTTCAAACAAGTCAGTTCATCAAATGTCTGCCCTGCTGCCCCTTTCAGCTGTTATTGCTGTTATTGTTTAATGGAAACATCTAGGAGCAACAATGTCTCAGCCGAGAAGTGGTACACAAGCTCAAAGAACGGGAAGGCGGGAGTCCTCTGTCCTCAGTTGCAACACTCACTACCGAGTTCCAAACTGCCTCTGGAAGCAACGTCAGCATAAGAACTGTTCGTCAGGAGCTTCATGAAATGGGTTTCCATGGCCGTGTAGCCGCACATTGGCCTAAAATCACCATGCGCAATGCCAAGTGTTGGCTCGTGTGGTGTAAAGCACGCCACCGTTGTAATCTGGTGCAGTGAAAATGCCCTCCCTGGAGTGACAAATCTGGATTTGGCGGATGCCATGAGAATGCTATCTGCCCCAATGCATGTTGCCAATTGTAAAGTTTGGTGGTGGAGGAATAATGGTCTGGGGACGTTTTTCATGGTTGGAGCTAGACCCCTTAGATCCAGTGAAGGGAAATCTTAACACTACAGCATACAATGACATTCTAGACTATGTGACAACAGTTTGGGGAAAGAAAGCCCTTTCCTGTTCCAACATGAAAATGCTCCCATGCACAAAGTGAGGTCCATTCATAAATAGGTTTGTTGAGATCTGTGTGGAAGAACCTGACTGGCCTGCACAGAGCTCTGACCTCAACCCCAATGACCACCTTTGGGCTGAATTGGAACGCCGACCGCGAGCCAGGCCTAATCATCCAACATCAATGACAAACTTTACTAATGGTCTAGTGGCTGAATGGAAGCTGAATGGAAGTCCCAGCAGCAATTAGCCATCTAGTCATCTACAACCAACTCCGTATTATTACCCATGATATTGGAATGAGATTTTCAATGAGCAGCTGTCCACATACTTTTGGCAACGTAGTGTCTAAGAAAGTTCAGGAAAACCTACTCTCACTAACACTACTCTCACTACCACTGCTCTCACTACCACTGCTCTCACTACCACTACTCTCACTACAACTACTCTCACTACTACTACTCTCACTAACACTACTCTCACTACCACTACTCTCACTACCACTACTCTCACTAACACTAATCCCACTCACCACCACTACCCTCACCACCACTGCTCTCACTACCACCACCTCACTACTACTACTCTCACTAACACTACCTCACTAACACTACCTCACTACCACTACCTCACCACCACCACTCCCTCACCACTACTACCTCACCACCACCTACTCTCACTACAACTACTCTCACCACTACCACTCTCACCAACACCACCTCACCACCACTACTCTCACTCACCACTACCTCACTAACACTAATCCTACTCACTACCACCACTCCCACCACCACCTGCCTCACTACCACTACCTCACACCACTACCTCACTAACACCACCTCACTAACACCACTCACCACCACTACCTCACCACCACTACCTCACTACTACCTCACTACCACCACTCCTCACTACTACTACCTCACCACCACTACTCTCACTACTACTACCTCACCACCACTACCACTACTCTCACTACCACTACCCTCACTACCAATACTCTCACTACCACTACCACTGCTCTCACTACCACTGCTCTCACTACCACTAACCTCACTACTACTACTCTCACTACCACTACTCTCACTACTACTACTCTCACTACCACTGCTCTCACTACCACTACCCTCACTACCACTACTCTCACTACCACTACCCTCACTACCACTACTCTCACTACCACTACCCTCACTACCACTGCTCTCCCTACATCACCTAAAACAAATGTAATTTCAGTTCTGTACTTGTGAAAATGTCTTATTATTTGTCAAAGACACTACAGAGAGGGTGTAGGATTGAGACGTGTGCTAATTGACTAAAATGCTAAATGTGTAGCAGAGGTGAGTCAGACTCATGGTCTCCTGATGAGATGTGTTTGGGGTAAGAGTTGTATTGAGGCTGAGGCCTAGTGGAAGTTGTGCTCATGTAACCGGTGTGAAATGGCTAGCTAGTTAGTGGGATGCACGCTAATAGCATTTGATTTGGTGACGTCACTCTCTCTGAGACCTTGAAGCAGTTGTTGCTTGCTCTTCAATGGTCGTGGCTTTTGTGGAGCGATAGGTAACGATGCTTCGAGGGTGATGTGTGCAGAGGGTTCCTGGTTCGAGCCCAGGTAAGGGTGAGGAGAGGTACAGAAGGAACACTGTTACACTCACACAAATGACAATAGAGCTTTACTTAGGTTCACTTTGAATGTTTATGCTGTATTGGGGCCTTATTAGGGCCCTGGAGGAAAGCATTTGTGTGTCTCCAACACCTTTAATTGGTAGAATTCCTTAGAGTTTTGGACCTCATTGTTCCTGAGCCTTGGCTACATTGCATAACAGGGCCCTCTGGTGTCAGAAACTTTAAAAAGTTAAACTAACATCAGAGTTGTTCGCTTACCCAGTAGAGACAATATAGTCTCAGTGACATCAGTCACAGAGAACAGATTGAGTTTTGCTGATGCAATATGCTCTTTGAGAATCATGAGAACTAGAGAGGTGAAATGTATACTAGATGAATGTTTGCATGTGTGTGTGTGTGTGTGTGTGTGTGTGTGTGTGTGTGTGTGTGTGTGTGTGTGTGTGTGTGTGTGTGTTTGTTTGTGTCTGGCTGACTTTGTGTGTGTGTGTGTGTGTGTGTGTGTGTGTGTGTGTGTGTGTGTGTGTGTGTGTGTGTGTGTGTGTGTGTGTTTGTGTGTTTGTTTGTGTCTGGCTGACTTTGTGTGTGTGTGTGTGTTCTTGTTTGACACCTTTAATTGGTAGAGTGACGTGTCATTATTACAGAGCCTTGCATATTAGTGCTAACAGGTCCCTCTTGAATCTGAGACAACTAATTAGACAAAAAATATGATTGGGTCAGAATACTGCAGAGTGATCTCTGGCAAACATTATGTGTCCCAATGATGTAACTGTCTCCCTCAACTTGAATAATTGTTTCATAATTCAGTTCAGATGGACATTTGTACAAGTCTATGGAATGTTCCTATGAAATGCCATTAGAACATACACCATAAAGATGTACCGTCTTATCAACTGCCTGACTGTTATTTTCTTATGCACTGGCCAAATGACATATGCCATGATGTGTCCTGTAGTTTCACAAGGCCATCCTTCCGAATCTTATTTTGTTGTCTTGAATATTCTATGTCTAAAGAACTTCAGTTTCACATTTTGCATTTCATTGGCAGGGCTGGCTTCTAACGCTTAAAAATAAAGGAGAGCCGCACACTCAGATGCAAAAATAATAGTTTACCAACTTGTCGACAGCCAAGCTGTCTTCATCAGCGTACAATCACAAACACTGCGGGATGTCTCGTTTATATAGCGTCAAGACACACGTGTCTGTAATCATGGCCAAGAGTGACCTAATATCATTGGTTCATTTCTCAAATATTAAAATGGCATAGAAAGAGCAGCATACAAAAAAATAAAAATGGTTAGCATACGATCATAGATTCATTTTAGACTACACAAGCTTACAAACAATTACAATGGCAAAGTCACAATCACAAGAATGGCTTCAGATCAAAGTCTACGTTGAGACCGAAGAGAGCAAGGGTCTTTAAGTTAAAGATCCAGGCAGCCTCTAGTTTTAACAATAAATTATCAAGGTCACCCCCCTCTCCTAGTGAGGGTGACATGTTCAATACCAATGTAACGCAGAGACGAAATCATGTGGCCTGCCTCCAAAAAGTGGGCCGCAACTGGGTAGGTCAAGTTTTTACACCTAATGGTGCTACGATGCTCTGAGATACGTACTTTTAATTCACGCTTTGTTCTACACACATAATTTTTTACCACAAGGACAAGTTATAAGATAAATAACTGCCTGAGTGGAGCACGTAATAACACCTTTGATTGGGATTGATTTCCCTGTTTGTGGGTGTTTGAAGGATCTACATTTATACGTGCCATTGCATTGAGCACAGCCATTACACTTGTAATTTCCATCCAGTAGGGGCGCAAATAGACGTTGTTCAGGAATATCTTGGGGTGGTAAATCAGAGTGTACCAATTGGTCTCTGAGATTTCTGCCGCGCGAGAATACGACCAAGGGAAGGTCCGAAAACACATTACAGAGACTATCATCGGATTTGGCATCTAACGCTTGCCATTCGTTTTGTATCTTATGATAGCAGGCTTGTTGGTTTCAACTAGAACCTTACGATCATGTCCCTTCTTGAAACACATGTTGAATTTCCAATAGTTGTTAATTATTTTCAACTTGATGTTTATTTTGGAAATAACCCAACTCTACCAGACAGTTGAGAAGTCAAGAGGGTCATACCAGCTATGCCATTATAGAATAGCAATTTGCATAGCATTTTTACTAATCTCAACAATATTACAAACATTACTTTAGGTCTGCTTACATTGGATTTTACTCTGTATGTAGTTAAGCACTGTTCAAATTGAATGAGGACTGATGTCAAATGTGTATGAATTATGTTAATTGCATATGTGTGAATGAAATGAATCCATTTTCAGGTGGTGTTGGTTTTCTTACATTTCAATGAAACCAGGTCCTTCCACCATGTTTCCACTATGTTACCATATTCCTACGGTTCACGGTCTCTACTTACATGAATGGTGCTATATTCATCCCTCACCAATTGAATTCCTGACGCCGACAGAGATGGCCGCCTCGCTTCGCGTTCCTAGGAAACTATGCAGTTTTTTGTTTTTTTTACGTGTTATTTCTTACATTAGTACCCCAGGTCATCTTAGGTTTCATTACATACAGTCGAGAAGAACTACTGAATATAAGATCAGCGTCAACTCACCATCAGTACGACCAAGAATATGTTTTCCGCGACGCGGATCCTGTGTTCTGCCTTACAAACAGGACAACGGAATGGATCGCATGCAGCGACCCAAGAAAACGACTCCGAAAAAGAGGGAAACGTAGCGGTCTTCTGGTCAGACTCCGGACAAGGGCACATCGCGCACCACTCCCCAGCATTCTTCTTGCCAATGTCCAGTCTCTTGACAACAAGGTTGATGAAATCCGAGCAAGGGTAGCATTCCAGAGGGACATCAGAGACTGCAACGTTCTCTGCTTCACGGAAACATGGCTTACTGGGAAGATGCTATCCATGCGGTGCAGCCAACGGGTTTCTCCACGCATCGCGCCGACAGAAACAAACATCTTTCTGGTAAGAAGAGTGGCGGGGGCGTATGCCTCATGACTAACGAGACATGGTGTGATGAAGGAAATATACAGGAACTCAAATCCTTCTGTTCACCTGATTTAGAATTCCTCACAATCAAATGTAGACCGCATTATCTTCCAAGAGAATTCTCTTCGATTATAATCTGGATAAGAGCGTCTGCTAAATGACTTAAATGTAAATGTAAATATATCCCCCCCAAGCAGACACATCGATGGCTCTGAACGAACTTTATTTAACTCTTTGCAAACTGGAAACCATTTATCCGGAGGCTGCATTCATTGTAGCTGGGGATTTTAACAAAGCTAATCTGAAAACAAGACTCCCTAAATTTTATCAGCATATCGATTGCGCAACCAGGGGTGGTAAAACCTTGGATCATTGTTACTCTAACTTCCGCGACGCATATAAGGCCCTGCCCCGCCCCCCTTTCGGAAAAGCTGACCACGACTCCATTTTGTTGATCCCTGCCTACAGGCAGAAACTTAAACAAGAGGCTCCCACGCTGAGGTCTGTCCAACGCTGGTCAGACCAAGCTGACTCCACACTCCAAGACTGCTTCCATCACGTGGACTGGGACATGTTTCGTATTGCGTCAGATAAAAATATTGACGAATACGCTGATTCGGTGTGCGAGTTCATTAGAACGTGCGTTGAAGATGTCGTTCCCATAGCAACGATAAAAACATTCCCTAACCAGAAACCGTGGATTGATGGCAGCATTCGCGTGAAACTGAAAGCGCGAACCACTGCTTTTAATCAGGGCAAGGTGTCTGGCAACATGACCGAATACAAACAGTGCAGCTATTCCCTCCGCAAGGCTATTAGAGGCATGTGGCAGGGTCTACAGTCAATCACGGACTACAAGAAGAAACCCAGCCCAGTCACGGACCAGGATGTCTTGCTCCCAGGCAGACTAAATCACTTTTTTGCCCGCTTTGAGGACAATACAGTGCCACTGACACGGCCTGCAACGAAAACATGCGGTCTCTCCTTCACTGCAGCCGAGGTGAGTAAGACATTTAAACGTGTTAACCCTCGCAAGGCTGCAGGCCCAGACGGCATCCCCAGCCGCGCCCTCAGAGCATGCGCAGACCAGCTGGCCGGTGTGTTTACGGACATATTCAATCAATCCCTATACCAGTCTGCTGTTCCCACATGCTTCAAGAGGGCCACCATTGTTCCTGTTCCCAAGAAAGCTAAGGTAACTGAGCTAAACGACTACCGACCCGTAGCACTCACTTCCGTCATCATGAAGTGCTTTGAGAGACTAGTCAAGGACCATATCACCTCCACCCTACCTGACACCCTAGACCCACTCCAATTTGCTTACCGCCCAAATAGGTCCACAGACGATGCAATCTCAACCACACTGCACACTGCCCTAACCCACCTGGACAAGAGGAATACCTATGTGAGAATGCTGTTCATCGACTACAGCTCGGCATTCAACACCATAGTACCCTCCAAGCTCGTCATCAAGCTCGAGACCCTGGGTCTCGACCCCGCCCTGTGCAACTGGGTACTGGACTTCCTGACGGGCCGCCCCCAGGTGGTGAGGGTAGGCAACAACATCTCCTCCCCGCTGATCCTCAACACGGGGGCCCCACAAGGGTGCGTTCTGAGCCCTCTCCTGTACTCCCTGTTCACCCACGACTGCGTGGCCACGCACGCCTCCAACTCAATCATCAAGTTTGCGGACCACACAACAGTGGTAGGCTTGATTACCAACAACGACGAGACGGCCTACAGGGAGGAGGTGAGGGCCCTCGGAGTGTGGTGTCAGGAAAATAACCTCACACTCAACGTCAACAAAACTAAGGAGATGATTGTGGACTTCAGGAAACAGCAGAGGGAACACCGCCCTATCCACATCGATGGAACAGTAGTGGAGAGGGTAGCAAGTTTTAAGTTCCTCGGCATACACATCACAGACAAACTGAATTGGTACACTCACACTGACAGCCTCGTGAAGAAGGCGCAGCAGCGCCTCTTCAACCTCAGGAGGCTGAAGAAATTCGGCTTGTCACCAAAAGCACTCACAAACTTCCTGGCGGGCTGTATCACCGCCTGGTACGGCAACTGCTCCGCCCTCAACCGTAAGGCTCTCCAGAGGGTAGTGAGGTCTGCACAACGCATCACCGGGGCAAACTACCTGCCCTCCAGGACACCTACACCACCCGATGTTACAGGAAGGCCATAAAGATCATCAAGGACATCAACCACCGAACCACTGCCTGTTCACCCCGCTATCATCCAGAAGGCGAGGTCAGTACAGGTGCATCAAAGCTGGGACCGAGAGACTGAAAAACAGCTTCTATCTCAAGGCCATCAGACTGTTAAACAGCCACCACTAACATTGACTGGCTGCTGCCAACACACTGTCATTGACACTGACTCAACTCCAGCCACTTTAATAATGGGAATTGATGGGAAATTATGTAAATATATCACTAGCCACTTTAAACAATGCTACCTTATATAATGTTACTTACCCTACATTATTCATCTCATATGCATACGTATATACTGTACTCTACATCATTGACTGCATCCTTCTGTAATACATGTATCACTAGCCACTTTAACTATGCCACTTTGTTTACTTTGTCTACATACTCATCTCATATGTATATACTGTACTCGATACCATCTACTGTATGCTGCTCTGTACCATCACTCATTCATATATCCTTATGTACATATTATTTATCCCCTTACACTGTGTATAAGACAGTAGTTTTGGAATTGTTAGTTAGATTACTTGTTGGTTATCACTGCATTGTCGGAACTAGAAGCACAAGCATTTCGCTACACTCGCATTAACATCTGCTAACCATGTGTATGTGACAAATAAAATTTGATTTGATTTGATTTGATTTGACTTCTATCCAACATCTTCTGCCCCTGAACAAGCAGTTAACCCACTGTTCCTAGGCCGTCATTGAAAATAAGAATTTGTTCTTAACTGATTTGCCTGGTTAAATAAAGGTCAAAAATAAACAAATAATCATCATTGGTGACAGATGGAGTTTTCTTATAGCCCTCTGAATGGGAAAGGTTCATGTTAATTGATGCAGGAGGGTTAGGGAGTTGACCAATCAGGTTCACGTGAAGGTTTGTTTCATATCCAATAATAAATCCATTGTCAAAACAGGCCCAGGTAGACAGGTAGAACCTTAACAAAGTGTTCAATATTTCACCAAAAAGGATCTGCGATGGTTACAAGATAAAGAACTCTCAATTGGCACCATACAGAACCATCTGTTTTTAGTGTGCAGATACACACTTCAGCTGATCACATACTACTGTATCTCTTCTACATCTAAAGAGGCAGCTGAAAAGTCAGCTTCAGAACAGCTGCCCCCTCTGTTTTCTGGAGCTCAGTGTCATGCCTTGGTCTTAGTATTTTGTGTTTTCTTTCTTTATTTGGTCAGGCCAGGTGTGACATGGGTTTATTTTGTGGTGTGTTTTTGTATTGGGGTTTTAGTAGGTATTGGGATTGTGGCTGAGTAGGGTTGTTTAGGAAAGTCTATGGTTGCCTGAGGCGGTTCTTAATCAGAGGCAGGTGATTTTCGTTGTCTCTGATTGGGAACCACACCAGGACCAAGCAGCGTGGTGACAGGCAGCGGCAGCAGGAGCAAAGTTTAGAGTATACGACTTGGGAGGAAATAGACAGGTGGGCGGTCGACCCAGAGAGAGTGCCGGAGCCCGCCTGGGATTCACTGGAGCAGTGCGAAGAGGGTTATAGAAGAATGGAGTTGAAGAGAAAAGCACGGCGGCGCAGAAGGAAGCCCGAGAGTCAGCCCCAAAAATGTCTTGGGGGGAAGCTCAGGGAGAGTGTGGCAGAGTCAGGGTTCAGACCTGAGCCAACTCCCCCTGTTTATCGTGAGGAGCCAAGGAGGAGACCAGAACCAGAGCCGGTGTTGGAGGTGAGTGAATCAGAGACTGTGAAGGAGTTAATGGGGAAAGTGGAGGAGAGAGTTATGAGGGAGTTGCTAGTTTGGTGCTTTAAGTACGATATTCGCCCGACGGAGCGTGTCGGGGATTTAATGGCACCTGGGTCAGCGCTCCATACTCGTCCTGAGGTGCGTGTTAGTCGGCTGGTGAAAATTGTGCCAGCCTCACGCACCAGGCCTCCTGTGCACCTCCCTAGCCTTCCACATCCTGTGCCGTCCTGCTCTCAGGCTCTCCAGTACGCCTTCACGGTCCGGTCCATTCTGTGCCACCTTCACACACCAGTCCTCCGATGGCAGCTCCCCGCACCAGGCTTCCTGTGCGTGTCCTCGGCCCAGTACCACCAGTGCCAGCACCACGCACCAGGCCTTCAGTGCGCCTCGCCTGGTCAGCGCGGCCAGAGCCTTTCTCCTCTCCAGTGCTGTCGGAGTCTCCAACCTGTTAAGCGCTGTCGGAGTCTCCCGCCTGTTTAACGCTGCCAGAGCCTTTTTCCTCTCCTGCGCTGCCGGAGCCTCCCGCCTGACCAGCACTGTCGGAGCCTTTCTCCTCTCCTGCGCTGCCGGAGTCTCCCGCCTGTCCAGCGCAGCCAGAGCCTTCCTCCTCTCCAGCGCTGCCGGAGTCTCCTGCCTGTTCAGCGCAGCCAGAGATGCTAATCTGCATGGAGAAGCCAGAGCTGCCAGTCTGCATGGAGCAGCCAGAGCTGCCAGTCTGCATGGAGCAGCTAGAGCTGCCAGTCTGCATGGAGCAGCCAGAGCTGCCAGTCTGCATGGAGCAGCCAGAGCTGCCAGTCTGCATGGAGCAGCCAGAGCAGCTAGAGCCACCAGTCGGCCAGGATCCGCCAGTCAGCCATGATCTTCCAGATCCGCCAGTCAGCCAGGATCTGCCAGTCAGCCATGATCTTCCAGATCCGCCAGTCAGCCAGGATCTGCCAGTCAGCCATGATCTTCCAGATCCGCCAGTCAGCCAGGATCCGCCAGTCAGCCAGGATCTTCCAGATCCGCCAGTCAGCCAGGATCCGCCAGTCAGCCAGGATCTGCCAGAACCACCAGGTGCGGGAAGTTCTCCGCCCCCTCTGGACATCGAGGGGGCCCCGGCGTATGCTGTTCGAGCCATCCTGGACACGAGGCATTGGGTGAGGGGCCTTCAGTACCTCGTGGAGTGGGAGGGGTACGGTCCGGAGGATAGATGCTGAATGCCGGTGGAGGACGTCTTGGACCCTTCATTGCTGTGGGGGTTCCACCGTTTCCATCCGGATCGACCTTCGCCTCGTCCTCCGGGTCGTCCCCGAGGTCGGTGTCGGCACGCTGCTGGAGCCGCGCCTCAAGGGGGGGTACTGTCACGACTTCCGCCGAAGTCGGTCCCTCTCCTTGTTTGGGCGACGTTCGGCATTCGACGTCACTGGCCTTCTAGCCATCGCCGATCCACTTTTCATTTTCCATTTGTTTTGTCTTTGTCTTACACACCTGGTTTCAATCCCCCAATTAATTGTTCATTATCTAACCCTTTTGTTCCCCCATGTTTGCTTGTGAGTGATTGTTTTTATGTAAATCGGTCCGTTTATGTGGGCTATATTGTATTGTATTTGTCTATTAGATTTACTTTATATCTGCTGTTCTGCGCCTGACTCCTCAACACCAGCTACACACAGACCACAATACACTGTCTAGACAGAAAAATACCTTGATGTCATATTTTGCAGTAAAGTAAATGACGTAGTTACTGAATTTTGCCTTTTGCCTAAAGCACATGCAAGTCAAAATGAATGGTACCATTCCATACATGAAGGGAACATTTTGTAATTTGCTGTTTGATTGATGAGAAACTCCATATTGCAAATGTACGGTCCCTTACTCAACCTCCGCTAATGTTTCTAAAATTCGCCGACAGCGCTGGGCCGTACGTAGCGGCCAGATCTTCCGGGAAGTCATTGAACGAAGTCTCTCGGACATTTAGTTTCCGTTTTATAACATTTTCAAATGTTGGTCATTTTTCCGCTGTCCCGGCAAATACCACCAGATGGCGAATGGAATCATATTGCAAACGTACAAAACATCACCAATCGTGACATGGCCATTTTTCCTAAGCGGAAAAGACTTCGGAGACGAAACTTGGTGAGCATAGGTTTGGCATAATGTGCAGTTAGAACCGAACAAGATGGTGTCGAGGCCTCAATGTTTTTTGAATTAAGGCCATTTTTCTGGGATTGAAGGTCAAAAACGAAAATAGAGTGCTAATTTGACCGCATCACATCAAAGTACATGAACCTACGGTGTCAGGAAAAAAAGAACCAGACATTTAATCTATCGTAATTTGAGAGAAATAGCAAAATGTACAATCGGTGATGCTCAAAGAAATGTTGTTTTTTCCCAAAAGTTACAGATCCAGTTGCGGCATGTTCAGACGAATCCGTTAAGATGGGTTTCAGAACTCTACGTGATTTCTGTGATTTTCTTTGATTTTCTGAAATAACACTCAATCATTCAATCAACCCTCTGTAAATAAGTCAGTTCTTAATGTAAAGACTTAAAACTCCAAATTCTGTAAGAGCCTACCCAAAGGGGAAGCAGGGCAGTCTAGTGGTTAGAGCGTTGGACTAGTAACCGGAAGGTTTCAAGTTCAAACCCCCTAGCTGACAAGGTACAAATCTGACGTTCTGCCCCTGAACAGGCAGTTAACCCTCTGTTCCTAGGCCGTCATTGAAAATAAGATTTTTTCTTAACTGACTTGCCTAGTTAAATAAAGGTTAAAAAAAAGAAAAAAAGGAGGATATGTGTTCACTTTCAGCTTCCTGTGTCAACCGGAAGTGCCTTAAATTGGAGTCACAGGGGCTGTTTCGAAGGGTTAAAAAGGTCAGCTCTTTCCAAAACATCATATGTGTGATTAGAAAACCCTCATGAACTGTAAATCACTCATTTCTTCCAACAGCTGTCAAAGAAAAAACTCACACACACACACACACACAAACACAGTAAGGATGGAGTGACACAGTGCGGGGCTTAAAGACACACAGAGCCTGCAATGGCATTGCCATAAACTCTAGGCAGTGCAGAGTTCAACGAGATGCCTCGCTTGGTCTGAGCGCAACGACCGTGATAAAAAGTAGGCCCATAACGAAGCCTGGCCCTAAATTTCAGGTGCTTTTGGGGGACAGCGGCCGAACCGTTAGGGTTAGAAGGACATTTCAACCAGTGCAAGCCTAAACTTGACTGTGTGGCATTAACCATTAACAGTGAAAACAGGGTTTTTTCATCTCACAGTTTACAATGATATCTCTCCAAGTAGGAATACATTGCCTGCTCCCCTAAATTCAACCTGAAGCCTATGTGGGTTATGAATGCCTTACGAAACTGTCTTCGATGACAATTCATCAGGCCACTATGAGGTCTACCTGTGTTGATTCTAAGCTTCCTGGAGAAACCGGAAGTGATTATTAAATTCACCCTAAAGATGTTTTGATATACCAAACCTGCAGTTTGTGAGACACTGCATTCAACCCTGTGTAGATAGGTCAATTCTGAATGTAAAGACTTTAAACGCAGGATTCTGTAAGAGCATAACCCAATCAGGGTATGTGTTTACTTTTAGCTTCCTGTGCCAAACCGGAAATGCCTTAAATTGTGGTCACAGTGTTTGTTTCGAAGGGATAAAAAAGTCACATCTTTCCAAAACTTCATATGTGTGATTACGCAACCCTCAGCTAGGCCTACACATAATGTCTGAACTGGACCCGCAACTAGAATGTTACTACATGTTTTATGTTTTTATTATGGTTTACATAAAAGGCCCTGTGAATTTTGGGCCTACTCTGGAATATTTGATATTTGGCTTCTAAACCAGTTTGAAAAAGTGGGTGTGGTATCCGTTTGTATCAGTTTGGTGTCAGAATGATGTCTAATTGACTAATGGATGGTGACTTGCTGGCTATGTTTAACTTGTTGACACACCCCATCCCAATAGCGGGATAATTGTCATCAGCAACGCTGAATAGCATAGCACTACAGTGAAATAATATTACTAAAACATATTAATATTCATGAAATCACAAGTGCAATATTGCAAAACACAGCTTAGCCTTTTGTTAATCCACCTGTCGTCTCAGATTTTGAAATGATGCTTTACAGCGAAAGCAATACAAGCGTTTGTGTAAGTTTATCGATCGCATAACAAAGCATTAAGTACACTTAGTATCAGGTAGCTTGGTCACGAAAATAAGAAAAGCAGTCAAATGAATTGTTTACCTTTGATGATTTTCGGATGCTTTCACTCACGAGACTCCAAGTTACACAACAAATGTTCCTTTTGTTCCATAAAGATTATTTTTCATATCCAAAATACCTCCGTTTGTTTGTCGCGTTATGTTCAGAAATTCACAGGAAAGAGCGGTCACAACAACGCAGACGAAAATTCCAAATAATATCCATAATGTCCACAGAAACATGAAGAACGTTTTTTATAATCAATCCTCAGGTTGTTTTTAAAATATATATTCGATAATATATCAACCGGGAGTGTAGGTTTTTCAAAAGGACCTGGAGAAACAATGTCCGCTTTCCTCTGTTATGCAAAACTCACTCTGAGAGCCCCCACCTATCCAATTACGCAATGTGATCTTTCTGGCTCATTTTTCAAAATAAAAGCTTGAAACTATCTAAACTTGATGACCTCAATCTCACACAAATTATCAATGAACCTACCAGGTACCTCCCCAAAGCCTTAAACACGGGCACCCTCATAGATATCATCCTAACCAACTTGCCCTCTAAATACACCTCTGCTGTCTTCAACCAAGATCTCAGCGATCACTGCCTCATTGCCTGCATCCGTAATGGGTCAGCGGTCAAACAACCTCCACTCAAAAGTTAACTCCAAAGTTAAATCTAGAATTGGCTTCCTATTTCGCAACAAAGCATCCTTCACTCATGCTGCCAAACATACCCTTGTAAAACTGACCATCCTACCAATCCTCGACTTTGGCGATGTCATTTA
Organism: Oncorhynchus nerka; assembly: GCF_034236695.1. Taxonomy (NCBI): domain Eukaryota; kingdom Metazoa; phylum Chordata; class Actinopteri; order Salmoniformes; family Salmonidae; genus Oncorhynchus; species Oncorhynchus nerka. Next base: position 86,791 of record NW_027039871.1, on the reverse strand, counting down.
CAAAATAGCCTCCGATACCCTACTCAACAAATTGGATGCAGTCTATCACAGTGCAATCCGTTTTGTCACCAAAGCCCCATATACTACCCACCATTGCGACCTGTACACTCTCGATGGCTGGCCCTCTCTTCATACTCGTCGCCAAACCCACTGGTTCCATGTCATCTACAAGACCCTGCTAGGTAAAGCCCCCCCTTATCTCAGCTCGCTGGTCACCATAGCATCTCCCACCTGTAGCACACGCTCCAGCAGGTATATCTCTCTATTCACCCCCAAAACCAATTCTTTCTTTGGCCGCCTCTCCTTCTAGTTCTCTGCTGCCAATGAGTGGAACGAACTACAAAAATCTCTGAAACTGGAAACAATTATCTCCCTCACTAGCTTTAAGCACCAACTGTCAGAGCAGCTCACAGATTACTGCACCTGTACATAGCCCACCTATAATTTAGCCCAAACAACTACCTATTTCCCAACTGTATTTAATTAATTTATTTATTTTGCTCCTTTGCACCCCATTATTTTTATTCCAGTGTTTTACTTGCTATATTGTATTTACTTTGCCACCATGGCCTTTTTTGCCTTTACCTCGCTTCTCACCTCATTTGCTCACATTGTATATAGACTTGTTTTTACTGTATTATTGACTGTATGTTTGTTTTACTCCATGTGTAACTCTGTGTCGTTGTATCTGTCGAACTGCTTTGCTTTATCTTGGCCAGGTCGCAATTGTAAATGAGAACTTGTTCTCAACTTGCCTACCTGGTTAAATAAAGGTGAAATAAAATACAAAAATTCCCCAGTTTGATTAACAGGTTTAATATAGCTTTGTAATACAATTGTTATAATTGCTTCTTTCATGTAACAATACACTGATATAACTTATCTTATCATCATAGATATATGTGGTGTTGATTCAGAATAATTTGTATGGATTGGAATGACTTGGAGAAGGCAACGGAAGGATTAAGCTTGTGTTATAAAAAACAATTTAGACATTGTGGATTGTATATTCCAAATACCAAAGTCTGTTGTTGTTCCGTGTTATTTAATGATAAACAGTATGTAACTATTCTAAAAGTACATTTTGAGAACGTCATGAGTCATTACGTAGGTTTAACATCACCCTCTAGTGGCTCAATTGGGACACAATGCCTTCAACAAGTGCAGTAAAATGTAAATGTACAATACTGCATGATAACAGATAACATCCAAGTATATCTCAATGGTTTATTGTGTAAGTAGTTGATGGTCAAATTTAAGAATATGCAATTATGGGTAACACTTTAAAATGTTCAGTAATAAACCATTTGTTAGGAATTTACAGAAAGGTATTTTCAAAAGAGGCTGTCAGTGTGTCTGGTGTTAAAACTGCACAGACAAATAAGTCTGAGAGAAAAGCAGCAAATAGACTTTCTATTGTTGTTGTCAACTATTTAATTTGTTGGATTCCAAATCTATTCATTTTCTTATTTTTGTCTTTTTTAAGTGACAATTTATCACTTTTCATCCTTTTTCTACCACTTGTTGCAATAGTGGGGAGGCAGGGTAGCCTTGTGGTTAGAGCATTGGACTAGTAACTGAAAGGTTGCAACATCGCAATCCCTAAGCTGACAAGGTACACATCTGTCGTTCTGCACCTGAACAGGCAGTTAACCCACTGTTCCTAGGCCGTCATTGAAAATAAGAATTTGTTCTTAACTCACTTGCCTAGTAAAATGTATATTTCATTCCTTAATAATTGATGCATTATTTTATCTATGGTTCAAAGTGACAGCTAAACATATTTTAACTCTGAAGTTCCTAGAATTTTATTCCCTAGTTTCACAAAGGTTTGATATAGTCAAGTAATACAATTGTTGTAATTGCTTCTTTCATTTAACGATACACTGACATTACTTATCTCAGTGTTCTCATCAAAAGATACATGTGGTACTGATACAGAATGATTTGGATGGATTGGATTTGAAGGACTTGGAGAAGGCATAAGTCTGTTGTTGTTCCATGTTATTCAATGATAAATAGTTTGTAAGTATTCTAATAGTACATTCTGAGGAAGTCATCAGTCGTTCTATATGTTGTTAAACACCTCCCTCTAGTGGCTCAATTGTGACACAACGTCTTCATCAAATGTAGTAATATTGAAATGCACAATACTCCATGATATTAGATAACATCCAAGTCTATCACACTGGTGTATTGTGTAAGTAATTGAGGGTTAAATGCAAGAATATGCAATTAAGGGTAACACTATAATGTTAAGTAATAAAAAAACATTTGTAAGGCATTTACAGTTTGTTCACTATATATTAATCATTACATAACTAGAATAGGCATTAAATAACTAGAATAGGCATTAATGATTAATACTGATGGGTCATGAAATATGGTTAAACCAATGTATGTTGCCTAATATAGTGGATTGTCAACAATTCAATTATATCTTTAACCAAAATAAGTATTTTTAATAAAAACGAAATGTACCTATTCTTAGTCCACCGTACTTTTTACTGGCATATCAACCAAGTGGTTAAGCACATTCTTTGCCAATTCTTGATTTTCAGCCTTTTTACATTTTGACTATTTATCACAGCCATATTCCTACTATTCAAGGTCTCTATTAACAGGAATGGTGCTATATTAATCCCTCACCAATTGAATTCCTGCCTTGTGTCTATGTCTGGTGACTGCTTTTGAGTTCTCTTACAGCCCTTTGAATGTGCAAAGTTAGAGTCTCACAATACTGAACTGCAGCAACCAAAATCAATACAAATGATGTTAATTGATGCTTGAGGGCTGGGGGAGTTGACCAATCAGGTTTAAGGTTTGTTTCATATCCACTTCTAAATCCATTGTCTAAACATGTTCTACAAGCCGGTTGAGAACAGGATTCAGTAAAGGGTAGAGCCTTCATAAATGGTTCCATATAGCACCAATAAGGGATCCGCTATGGTTACAAGGAACCCTTATTTGGCACCATATAGAAGCATTGGTTTCCAGCTGATCTCATACTACTGTATCTCTTCTACATCTGAAGACACAGCTGGAAATGCAGGTAGGGGCAACTTCAGAATAGCTGCCCCCTCTGTTTTCTGGAACTCAGCTGTCTCAGATGATCATCGAGTGGATAGAGGGCCCTCTTGTCCCAAATCCTGTTATAGAATGGGCAGTAACATTGAGGGCTTTCACCATTTTTAAATAGTCAGCTGGGTGGGACTTGCTAAGTGCTAAGTAAGAATTACATAATTCCATCCAGGTCAGCAGACATTCCATAATTGCTGGTGGAACTTATCCTACCGATCTTAGCTTTATGTCTGTTCAGACACAGTAGGTGGTGCTATGCACATTTTCAGTTAATTTATGAACTGCCAACACAGTCATAGAAGTAGAAGAAGAAGTCATTGACTACATGGAACAATCACAGGATTTTGTGCAAGGTATGGTTAATGTTACAATACAGCAGTAAGACTTGTATAATAGGTGGTCCTTGTGCCCAGGCTTTGGGGGATTCTGTTGAAGCTGTTGAGGAGGGCTGACTTGATTAAATGGCTAATAGTGAATTATTCCCAAACAGCTGTAATTTTTTTCATGAAATGTTCTTTTAATGTAAGGGACTGTTTGTAATTTACTGGGGTAGGGGGAGGGGTGTCCCAAACATGTCTTTATTTTAGGAATGTTGTGTGGTTTTTTTATTGGACAGTGTGCGTTTTACCTGGTTTACATTTGTTCTTTTGTAGGTTTTACTGTATCATTTCTTCCATCCTAGTCAAATGTTCTCATTGCTTGCTTGTGTTTTTGCAGTTCCTTTAAGGACTACGGTTTTCCGTAAAAAAAAAAGCCCTGTGATGTGTTTGTTTCATTCCAATTGGATCAGTTGTGTGTCTACAATCGACAGATTATAAGGTCTAGAAAGGCTATATTTGTACTTCTCATACTGATATGCGCTGTCTGTTGCAGATAATCAATCTCCCAAGTCTTCCAATAGTAACGTGACCACATATGCTCCTGGCACGTTCAATGTGCTCTGCCTCCTCTCCAATCTGAGCAGCTATTAGTTGCACATAGAACATAACGCTTCAACATATAAATATGAGTAATTTAACTTTTAAAACGTAATATTTTATTACCTTAAATTTAATCAGGGAGCCCAATTGAGACTTTAAGTAAAATAAAAAGATACAATGACAAGGACATTGTCACAGTCGTCGTATAGATGAGAAGGCGCAGCGTTGTAAGTGTACATACTTATTTTAATGGAAGAACGAACACTGAACAAAACTAATACAAAACGAACTGTGAAGCTAATATGGCTAGTGCATACAGGCAACTAAACATAGAATAAGAACCCACAAAATACCCAAGGAATATGGCTACCTAAAAATGGTCCCCAATCAGAGACAACGATAAACAGCTGCCTCTGATTGAGAACCAATCTAGGCAACCATAGTAATATAAACACCTAGACTTACAAAAACCCCTACACATACAAAAACCTATAGACGATACAAAAACTAAACAAACCACCCTCGTCACATCCTGACCTAACCAAAATAATAAAGAAAACAAAGATAACTAAGGTCAGTGCATGACAGTGCATGACAGTAACCCCCCCCGGACTGGGGACCGTCGCTGGGGACCGTCGCTGGAGGCCCCTGGCTGGGGACTGTCGCTGGAGGCTCCGAACTGGGGACCGTCGCTGGAGGCCCCGGGCTGGGGACTGTCGCTGGAGGCTCCGAACTGGGGATCGTCGTTGGAGGTTCCGGACTGTGGCCCGTCGTTGGAGGTTCCCAGACTGTGGCCCGTCGTTGGAGGTTCCCAGACTGTGGCCCGTCGATGGAGGTTCCGGTCTGTGGCCCGTTGTTGGAGGTTCCGGACTGTGGCCCGTCGATGGAGGTTCCGGTCTGTGAACTATCGGACGCTCTGGACTGGGTACTGTCGCCGGACGCTCTGGACTGGGTACTGTCGCCGGACGCTCTGGACTGGGTACTGTCGCCGGACGCCCTGGACTGCCGAGGCACACTGTAGGTCTGGTGCTTGGTGCCGGCACTGGTGGTACTGGGCTGGTGACACGCACCTCAGGGCGAGTGCGGGGAGCAGTTACAGGGCGAACTTGACTGTGGAGGCGCACTGGAGGTCTGGAGTGTAGAGCTGACACAACCAGTCCTGGCTGGATGTTTATTCTTGCCCTGCAAATGGGCGCTGGCACAGGACGCACTGGGCTGTGCAGACTCACCGAAGACACAGTACGCAGAGCCGGCGCAGGATATCCTTGTCCAAAGAGGTATACTGGAAACCAGGAGCGCTGAGCCGGCACCCTCCTTCCTGGCTGGTTAACCATTATAGCCCGGCCCATGCGAGTAGCTGGAATAGAGCGCACCGGGCTAGAATAGCGCTCGGGTGACACCGTGCACTCCACAGCATAACACGGTGCCTGACCAGTAACACGCTCCACACAGTAAGTACGAGGAGTTGGCTCAGGTCTCCGACCTGACTCATGCAATCTCCTCGTGTGCCCCCCAAAAACAATTTATTGGGGCTGCCTCTCGGGCTTCCGTGCTAGCCGTGTACACTCATATCGTCGCCGTTCCTCCCGTGCTATCTCCACCTGCCTCCATGGTCGGCGATTCTCTCCTGGCAATATTTCCTGCCACGTCCAGAATCCTTTACCGTCCAGTATTTCGTCCCATGTCCATGTTGTCTGCTTCATCAAACGCTGCTCCTCCTTTTCACGCTGCTTGGTCCTTTTTCTAGTGGGTTCTTCTGTCACGGTCATCATATAGAGGAGACCAAGGCGCAGCGTGGTGAGCGTACATACTTCTTTTAATGGAAGAACGAACACTGAACAAAACTAATACAAAACAACAAAACGAACCGTGAAGCTATTATGGCTAGTACATAAAGGCAACTAACATAGACTAACATAGACTAAGAACCCACAAAATACCCAAGGAATATGGCTACCTAAAAATGGTCCCCAATCAGAGACAACCATAAACAGCTGCCTCTGATTGAGAACCAATCTATGCAACCATACACATATAAACACCTAGACTTTCCAAAACCCCTAGACATAAAAAAACCCTAGACAATACAAAAACTAAACAAACCACCCTCGTCACACCCTGGCCTAACCAAAATAATAATGAAAACAAAGAAACTAAGGTCAGTGCGTGACAGACATTACAGTAGAACATCATTAACATCACAGCCAATTACTAACAAGTTATTAAACCAATCAATAAAAAAACATGTACACTAATTTATCATCAGGGTTTTTGTAAGTGATTCCAAAAATGTTTAGAGAGAGAAATAAAAACAGATTTACTCAGCTCCATGGAGACCCGATGTCACATGTGCTCCCTCTCCGGCCTCTAGGTCACCAGGCTGCTCGTTATGGTGCGCACCATCAGACTCACCTGGACTCCATCACTTTCCCGATTACCTTCCCTATACGTATATGTCACTCCCTTTGGTTCCTTTCACCAGGGGTCATTGTTTCTGTTTCTGTTTTATGTCTGCACGTTGTTCGTGTTGTTTATTTTGTATCATGTCGTGTTTATTTATTAAAACACTCACTCCCTAAACTTAATTGCCGACTCTCAGCGCACATCGTTACAGTAGAAAACACTCTAATCAAATGTTCCTTGAATTCCACTTTTTTTGTTAAGGAGAAAACAAACAATTTTAGAATAGGGTTGTAATGTAAAAAAAAATTGAAAACATTCAAGGGGTGTGAATAACTTCTGAATGCACTGTATCTGTTTTACAGTTTAGAAATGAAGACACCTTATGTATCTAGTCCCCCCATTTGAACAATTCATAAGTATTTGGACAACTTCAGCAATCAAACAGCAATCAAACAGGCAAAACGTCAGTAGAGAGACAAAGTGGAGTCGCAATTCAACTGTTCAGACACGAGACGTATGAGGCAGGGTCTCCAGACTATCACGGACGTGCTACCTGTCCCAGACCTGCTGTTTTCAACTCTCTAGAGACAGCAGGAGAGGTAGAGATACTCTCAATGATCAGCTATGAAACGCCAACTGTCATTTACTCTTGAGGTGCTGACTTGTTGCACCCTCGACAACTACTGTGATTATTATTATTTGACCATGCTGGTCATTTATGAACATTTGAACATCTTGGCCATGTTCTGTTATAATCTCCAACCGGCACAGCCAAAAGAGGACTGGCCACCCCTCATAGCCTGATTCCTCTCTAGGTTTCTTCCTAGGTTATGGCCTTTCTTAGGAGTTTTTCCTAGTCACCGTGCTTCTACACCTGCATTGCTTGCTGTTTGGGGTTTTAGGCTGAGTTTCTGTACAGCACTTTGAGATATCAGCTGATGTAAGAAGGGCTATATAAATACATTTGATTTGAACAGTGTTAAGAAATGAATTCCACTTATGAATCAAGTCCCCCCTCCCCCATTTTGAAGAAGTCATAAGTATTTGGACAACTTCACTTGTAGTGTATTAAAGGTAGTAACCTTTTAAATGTAATGTTCAGTTAAATGATGTATGTAGATATTGTTTCCCTTACCCTGTAAGCAGTCTATGAACTGCTCTAATGAGTGACTGCAACAATCCCTCACCTAACGTTTTAGGGGGAGAGCAATTCTTTGAGGTCATAATTTCTCATCATTGTACCGACAGCCCATTGAATATCACCGTAGAATAGGCATAAAATGCATCCTCCAATTGCAACATCTGCCTATGACAAAGCACAGGTCTTTTGTCTCAAGAAAAATGTATATTTTTAATGCCGTCGCAGACAGTTAGGCATGCCTCATTTCAAAATAGGCCATCACTGTCAATGGTGATGATAATTCTTCACGTTTTTCAGGTGAAATGTTGTAACTGCATGTCACGGTTTTCTTCCCGGGAAGGAGAGGCGGACAGAAACGCAGCGTGGTTAGGGTTAAACATCTTTAATCAAGACGAATACCGAGAAAACACTACAAATATACAAAACAATAAATGTGAAAACCGAAACAGTTCTGTGTGGTGAAACAAACACAGACACGGAAACAACCACCTACAAAACCCAACACAAAACAGGCTACCTAAATATGGTTCCCAATCAGAGACAATGACTAACACCTGCCTCTGATTGAGAACCATATCAGGCCAAACACAGAAACAGACAAACTAGACATCCAACATAGAATTCCCACTCAGATCACACCCTGACCAAACAAAACATAGAAACATACAAAGAAAACTATGGTCAGGGTGTGACACTGCATGCCAATCATTTGATGTCAATCTGTTTCATGGGAATATGCATATAGATCTTCTTGAATTATTATATTTACTTAGTGTTTTGTTTTCGTGGAATTTTGTGGTAATTAACTATAATTAATTTAGAATTGATTAGAATAACATTTCCAGACATATTTTTACTCGTTATATTCTCCCCCGCACTATGACGGTACTACATCCCTGTACACTCTAAAAATTAGAGGTTCAACAAGGGTTCTTCTAAGATCCTCTAAGTTCTTTCAAGAACATCAGGGTTTTTGGCACCGAAAATGGCCCCCAAAAGGTTCTTCCAAGAACCCCATAGGAGGTGGGATTCACCGAGGAACCTCCTTTGGTTGGTGGGAGTTCTTGCTGGAACCTAACTGTCCAAATGAAACATATGGATTTTAATTTAAAAGGACAGTAGGTGCAGCCACTTAACAGAAAAATGTAAAGATCTCCTCAGTTTAAGGTAAGGTTTGTCCCATGTATGATCAAAATTGATATTGTTTTATGATGATACCATCTATCTTTTCATATTCGTACAAATATTTCTAAAACCGAGATTGGACACAATTCAATGGATATGAATCAACAGAGGTAAGAATATCTATGCTATAATAATTATGTTGAAGGCTAGATGTATTAGGTGCAGATGAATGAGCTGCTCACTTTTGTGTCTGCATTTGAAGGTATCAGGAGGAATATAAAGGTATGTCTATTGGTATGTTATGCAGATCACATTTACCATCCTCCTCCATTAAATATTCAATGAATATCCCATAGGCAATGAGGTAAACTCACAGCAGAGGCCAAAGTCCAATGGGTATATCCTGTGGCGTGTTGATGTTAATGTGTTGACTATTTAAAAATGGTGAGAGCCCTCAATGGGGCTGCCCATGACAAAACAGGCCTCCCCATCCAAATCAATGAATATACTGCACATACTGAAAACAATCCCTGCCCAATGGGCACAGACGTCAATTCAATGTCTACTCCATGTTGTTTCAAAAGAAAAAAAGCTGATTCAACAAGTTTGTGCCCAGTGGGTTTAAAGCTCTGCAGAAAAACTGTTTTTAAACTGGGCTTTTTTCTCCAGCATTTTGGACATGCCCCCTTCATTTAAAGAGAGTCATACGTTTTTGGAAAACTTCACTTGTAGTGTATTAAAGGTATTAACCCTTTAAATGTAATGTTCAGTTAAATTATATATTTAGATATTGGTTCCCTTACCCTGTAATCAGTCTATGAACTGCTCTAATGAGTGACTGCAATCCACACTTTGGTTTTCTTAGTCACTGCCAACAGACAAGAATGCTATCATTTTCAGACAAACACATTACTTCCTTCAGCACACTACTACAACAGTGTGACTGTTTTGGAATAAAATGTTCAATATATTTCCTTTAACATCCTCTGTGTTGTTTGCTTATTGTTTAAACATTGATTCATTCTGGGTCGTTTTGAGAACTTATGTGTCATCAGGTAGTACTGGAATGTCTACCAATATCCTGTCCATCTTTATGTGATAAATTACACTGGTCACTGTTCAAAACATTTATAAAGTATTAAGAAAGTCTGAATAGTCCTCACTTTTATATTAGGGACTGCAAAACTACTTGACTAATGATTAGTACATGGTTTATAAGTTAATTCATGAAACATCTTCTGGATGATCTTATGAATCACTATTACAGATTATAAAAGTTGTTTATAAATGTGTGAATTACTAACTTACTAAAACAAATGTGAAAGTAATGATACATGAATGATTAATAAACTATTGACTTATTTACTAATCTATTATACATTCTTTATTACAAAGTGTTATTATAAAGTCTTACTAATCTCTATATTCATTCTGACTCCACAGCGTCTGAGAGAGCTGTTCTAGTGTGACCCCTGACATGGCAGCAGTGATGTAATGAGAGTGGTGGTAGTGAGAGAAGTGGTAGTGAGAGAAGTGGTAGTGTTCATACCCAGTATGTTGAGGTTAAAGTGTCTGCTGTGGTTTCCTGAGCTGTTGTGTTGAATCATTAGTGGATAGAGTAGTTATTTATACATGTGATAATACCTAACTGACTAACATTTAACAAATGTGGAAGTAATGATTAATAAATGCTGAGCAAACTGTAAATTCCTTACAAATGGTTTATTACTGAATGCTATTATAAAGTGCATATTCTTATATTTGACCATCAACTATTTACACAATACACCATACAGTTTTACCCCCTAGTAAAACTGACTATCCTACCGATCCTCGATTTCGGCGATGTCATCTACAAAATGGCTTCCAACACTCTACTCAGCAAACTGGATGCAGTCTATCATAGTGCCATCCGTTTTGTCACCAAAGCACCTTATACCACCCACCACTGCGACTTGTATGCTCTAGTCGGCTGGCCCTCGCTACATATTCGTCGCCAGACCCACTGGCTCCAGGTCATCTACAAGTCCATGCTAGGTAAAGCTCCGCCTTATCTCAGTTCACTGGTCACGATGGCAACACCCATCCGTAGCACACGCTCCAGCAGGTGTATCTCACTGATCATCCCTAAAGCCAACACCTCATTTGGCCGCCTTTCGTTCCAGTACTCTGCTGCCTGTGACTGGAATGAACTGCAAAAATCGCTGAAGTTGGAGACTTTTATCTCCCTCACCAACTTCAAACATCAGCTATCCGAGCAGCTAACCGATCGCTGCAGCTGTACATAGTCTATTGGTAAATAGCCCACCCATTTTCACCTACCTCATCCCCATACTGTTTTTATACTGTTTTTTTTTAAATTTTATTTATTTATTTATTTACTTTTCTGCTCTTTTGCACACCAATATCTCTACCTGTACATGACCATCTGATCTTTTATCACCCCAGTGTTAATCTGCAATATTGTAATTATTCGCCTACCTCCTCATGCCTTTTGCACACATTGTATATAGACTCCCCTTTTTTCTCTACTGTGTTATTGACTTGTTAATTGTTTACTCCATGTGTAACTCTGTGTTGTCTGTTCACACTGCTATGCTTTATCTTGGCCAGGTCGCAGTTGCAAATGAGAACTTGTTCTCAACTAGCCTACCTGGTTAAATAAAGGTGAAATAAATAAAAATAAAAAAATAAAAAATACTTGGATGTCATCTGATATCATGCATATTGTACATTTAAATTTTACTGCACTTGTTGAAGTGAGCCACTAGACACTAGAAGGGCAATTCCAGTCTTCGGTGGCCTGATTGGTGTCACACTTTTCCCCCATCCCTAGCTATCACATGTACTATGAAAACATTTGTACTACGAACGCCTTAAGTTCAGAGTTAAAATATGTTTAGCTGTCACTTTGAACCATGGATAAAAGAAAGCATAAATGATTGGATTAATTAAGGAATTAACAAATGCCAGAAAGCCGATGATAACTGATAATAAATTGTCAATTACAAAAGTAAAAAAGAAAACAAATAGAAATGAAATAGTTGAAAACAACAATAGAAAGAGTTTTTGTTGCTTTTCTCTCAGACTTATTTGCCCGTATAGTTTTAACACCAGACACATTGGCAGACTCTTTTGAAAAAACATTTCTGGCCTGTGATCTGGCCACCACAAAGATTTTCACATAAAGTGTTATAATAACAGAACACGGGACAACCATTGTAATTACAAGATCAATTATATTACCCCAGGTTATTCCTTCAACAATAAAACATTCTTTCAAACACCTACCGGGTACCAGTACATTGACAAAGTTTTTTATAATAGCAGCACGGTATATGATACAACAACACCAGGTAATGGATATACAACACATCATTCTTGTTGTGGTTATTTTAGAGTGGTACAATAAGGGATCACACACAGCAACATAGCGGTCAATAGATATCAAGACCAAATTGCCAAGCGATAAAGAAGTACATAAAAAAGTAATGTAGATCTGAAACACACAGAAATATTCTCCAAAATCCCAGCATGATTCCATTAATGCTACAGTCACTACTGGTATCACAATCAGTCCCACCAGGAGATCTGACACAGCCAGAGAGAAGATGAGCAGGTTGGTTGTAGTGTGGAGCTGCTTGAAGTGAGAGATGGAGATGATTACCAGTATGTTCAAAAATACTGTAACTGCTGAAATCAATGAGAAGAAGATGTACAGTGTTATGTAGATAGATGTCGATAGCAAAGCCTTTCCGCATGAAGAGTTTCCGTCTTGAAAACAGTATTGAACATCTTCATATTTCTCCATTTGTAACAAATGCTGAGGTCCTGCTGCTCCTGCATGGTTCTGTGTGTGTGACCTTCTCAGGTCCGCCTTTTGACTAACTCTGAGCTCTGCCTCTCTATTTATCCCTGAGCTACTGACACTCCCCTCCCAGGAGCCTCTCTGTGCACATCCACATCAACACACACTAACAAACGGTTAGATAAACAAATAATTTGTGAAAGCATGATGTATGACAGGATTGGATGTTGGTGTGCCCAGCTGGCCTGTCATTCAGCCTTACTGATAGTCAGAGATGATAGAAAAGGTACATTTACTCAACTGAGCATTTTAATATGGAAAATATAGTATTGGTGAGGTCACTCAAAGGCTATTTTACATGGGAAACTGTGTAAGAATAAATGTTTGGGCGATGTCAGAGCTCATTTTGGACCATAAGCCACAAACTCAGGAAACATGATGGCACGCCACAAGTCAGCTGGTCAGTGTTTATAGGAAGGTTGACAGTAGGGAAGTTGATGAGATAGTATAAGTTAATGGTGTACATGCTAATAGCAAATCAAAATAGTGGCATTCCATAGGAACATTCCATAGACTATAAAAATGTCGATCTGAACTGAATTATTAATACATCACTTGTCTGAGCCGCTGAATTCCGACTTCTGATCTGTTTCACCTGTCTTTGTGATTGTGTCCACCCCCCTCCAGGTGTCTCCCTTCTTCCTCATTATCCTCTGTGTATTTATACCTGTGTTTCCTGTCTGTCTGTGCCAGTTCGTCTTGTTTGTTCAAATCAAATGTATTTATTTATAAAGCCCTTCTTACATCAGCTGATGCCACAAAGTGCTGTACAGAAACCCAGTCTAAAACCCCAAACAGCAAGCAATGCAGGTGTAGAAGCACGGTGGCTAGGAAAAACTCCCTGGAAATTCCAAAACATAGGAAGAAACCTAGAGAGGAATCAGGCTATGAGGGGTGGCTAGTCCTCTTCTGGCTGTGCCGGGTGGAGATTATAACAGTACATGGCCAAGATGTTCAAATGTTCATAAATGACCAGCATGGTCAAATAATAATAATCACAGTGGTTGTCGAGGGTGCAACAAGTCAGCACCTCAGGAGTAAATGTCAATTTGCTTTTCATAGCCGATCATTGAGAGTATCTCCACCTCTCCTGCTGTCTCTAGAGAGTTGAAAACAGCAGGTCTGGGACAAGTAGCACGTCCAGTCAACAGGTCAGGTTTCCATAGCCGCAGGCAGAACAGTTGAAACTGGAGCAGCAGCACGGCAGGTGGACTGGGGACACCAAGGAGTCATCATGCCAGGTAGTCCTGAGGCATGGTTATATGACAGGTCCTCAGAGAGAGAGAAATAAAGAAAGAGAGAATTAGAGAGAGCATACTTAAATTCACACAGGACACCAGATAAGACAGGAGAAATACTTCAGATATAACAGACGGACCCTAGCCCCCCAACACATATACTACTGCAGCATAAATACTGGAGGCTGAGACAGGAGGGGTCAGGAGTAGATACATAAGTTGTTTCTAAACTGTAAAACAGATACAGTGCATTCGGAAATTATTCAGATCCCTTGACTTTTTCCAAAATCTCTTACATTAAAGCCCTATTCTAAAAAATGTTGAATTATTTTTATCCTCCTAATCAATCTACTCACAATACCATAATGACTAAGAATATTTTAAGATAATACACAACGCAGAGGACTAACGGTCAAGAGGGAATCAACGATCAATGGAAATAGTGTTTTTCTGTAACAGGGAATTAATGATCATTGGGTCAGAGACATCTACCTCTCAGCATAACATCTATGATTTGTCCTCTTTGAATAAACCTATTTTCTCCCTTGATTTGTTTTGTGGTCTGTGTTTGTTATGCAGATGAGTAAGGACCCAACAGCGATTCAACAGAAACAGAGTCTTTTAATGTCCAAACAGGGAAAACATAAATCCTCAATCTTTACAGGAGATGTCCAAACAGGGAAAACATAAATCCTCTATCTTTGCAGGAGAGTCCACCTTCTAGTAGTAGAGGAGAATTGCAGGGCTAGCGGCAACCGACTGCAGGTCCCTCTGGGTAGGCGCGGGCCGTAGAGGACAGAGACACCTGCTCACACGCAGCATCTGAAGAAGAGGCAGATTACGACAGGACGGGACAAGGGCAAAGCAAACAAGAATCCGACAAGGACAGAAGCAGAAACAGAGAGAGAAATAGAGACTTAATCAGAGGGCAAAAGAGGGGACAGGTGTGAGAGAGTAAACGAGGTCGTTAGGAGAATGAGGAACAGCTGGGAGCAGGAACGGAACGATAGCGAGAGAGAGTAACCAATACGACCAGCAGGGGGAAACGAAGAGAAGGGAAAGCACAGGGACAAGACATAACATGACAGTACCCCCACTCACCGAGCGCCTCCTGGCGCACTCGAGGAGGAAACCTGGCGGCAACGGAGGAAATCATCGATCAGCGAACGGTCCAGCACGTCCCGAGATGGAACCCAACTCCTTTCCTCAGGACCGTAACCCTCCCAATCCACTAGGTACTGATGACCACGGCCCGAGGACGCATGTCCATAATCTTCCGAACCCTGTAGATAGGTGCGCCCTCGACAAGGACGGGGGGGAAGACGAACGGGGGCGCGAAGAAAAGGCTTGACACAGGAGACATGGAAGACCGGGTGGACGCGACGAAGATGTCGCGGAAGAAGAAGTCGCACTGCGACAGGATTAACGACCTGAGAAATACGGAACGGACCAATGAACCGCGGGGTCAACTTGCGAGAAGCTGTCATAAGGGGAAGGTTACGAGTGGAGAGCCATACTCTCTGACCGCGACAATACCTAGGACTCTTAGTCCTACGCTTATTAGCGGCTCTCACAGTCTGCGCCCTATAACGGCAAAGTGCAGACCTGACCCTCCTCCAGGTGCGCTCACAACGTTGGACAAAAGCCTGAGCGGAGGGGACGCTGGACTCGGCGAGCTGGGACGAGAACAGAGGAGGCTGGTACCCGAGGCTACTCTGAAAAGGAGATAGCCCGGTCGCAGACGAAGGAAGCAAGTTGTGAGCGTATTCTGCCCAGGGGAGCTGTTCTGCCCAAGACGCAGGGTTTCGAAAAGAAAGACTGCGTAAGATGCGACCAATCGTCTGATTGGCCCGTTCTGCTTGACCGTTAGACTGGGGGTGAAAACCGGAAGAGAGACTGACGGAAGCCCCAATCAAACGGCAAAACTCCCTCCAAAATTGAGACGTGAATTGCGGACCCCTGTCCGAAACGGCGTCTGACGGAAGGCCATGAATTCTGAAAACATTCTCAATGATGATTTGTGCCGTCTCTTTAGCAGAAGGGAGTTTAGCGAGGGGAATAAAATGAGCCGCCTTAGAGAACCTATCGACAACCGTTAGAATAACAGTCTTCCCCGCTGACGAAGGAAGACCGGTAATAAAGTCTAAGGCGATGTGAGACCACGGTCGAGAGGGAATGGAAGCGGTCTGAGACGGCCGGCAGGAGGAGAGTTACCGGACTTAGTCTGCGCGCAGTCCGAACAAGCAGCCACGAAACGACGCGTGTCACGCTCCTGAGTGGGCCACCAGAAACGCTGGCGAATAGAAGCAAGCGTACCCCGAACGCCGGGATGGCCGGCTAACTTGGCAGAGTGAGCCCACTGAAGAACGGCCAGACGAGTAGGAACGGGAACGAAAAGAAGGTTCCTAGGACAGCGCGCGGCGACGGAGTGTGAGTGAGTGCTTGCTTTACCTGCCTCTCAATTCCCCAGACAGTCAACCCGACAACACGCCCCTCAGGGAGAATCCCTCGGGGTCGGTGGAGGCTACTGAAGAACTGAAGAGACGGGACAAAGCATCAGGCTTGGTGTTCTTTGAGCCCGGACGATAAGAAATAACGAACTCGAAACGAGCGAAAAACAGCGCCCAACGAGCCTGACGAGCATTAAGTCGTTTGGCAGAACGGATGTACTCAAGGTTCTTATGGTCAGTCCAAGCGACAAAGGAACGGTCGCCCCCTCCAACCACTGTCGCCATTCGCCTAGGGCTAAGCGGATGGCGAGCAGTTCGCGGTTTCCACATCATAGTTACGTTCCGACGGCGACAGGCGATGAGAAAAATACGCGCAAGGATGGACCTTATCGTCAGAATGGGAGCGCTGGGACAGAATGGCTCCCACGCCCACCTCTGACGCGTCAACCTCGACAATGAACTGTCTAGAGGCGTCAGGTGTAACAAGGATAGGAGCGGATGTAAAACGCTTCTTGAGGAGATCAAAAGCTCCCTGGGCGGAAACGGACCACTTAAAGCACGTCTTGACAGAAGTAAGGGCTGTGAGAGGAGCTGCCACCTGACCGAAATTACGAATGAAACGACGATAGAAATTCGCGAAACCGAGAAAGCGCTGCAGCTCGACACGTGACTTAGGGACGGTCCAATCACTGACAGCTTGGACCTTAGCGGAATCCATCTGAATGCCTTCAGCGGAAATAACAGAACCGAGAAATGTGACGGAAGACACATGAAAAGCGCACTTCTCAGCCTTCACATAAAGACAATTCTCTAAAAGGCGCTGGAGGACACGTCGAACGTGCTGAACATGAATCTGGAGTGACGGTGAAAAAATCAGGATATCGTCAAGGTAAACGAAAACAAAGATGTTCAGCATGTCTCTCAGTACATCATTCACTAATGCCTGAAAGACAGCTGGAGCGTTAGCGAGACCGAACGGCAGAACCCGGTATTCAAAATGCCTAACGGAGTGTTAAACGCCGTTTTCCACTCGTCCCCCTCCCTGATGCGCACGAGATGGTAAGCGTTACGAAGGTCCAACTTAGTGAAAAACCTGGCTCCCTGCAGGATCTCGAAGGCTGAAGACATAAGGGGAAGCGGATAACGATTCTTAACCGTTATGTCATTCAGCCCTCGATAATCCACGCAGGGGCGCAGGGTCCCGTCTTTTTCTTAACAAAAAAACCCCGCTCCGGCGGGAGAGGAGGAAGGGACTACGGTACCGGCGTCGAGAGCTACAGACAAATAATCTTCGAGAGCCTTACGTTCGGGAGCCGACAGAGAATATAGTCTACCCGGGGAGTGGTACCCGGAAAGAGATCTATACTACAATCATACGACCGGTGAGGAGGAAGGGAGGTGGCCCTGGACCGACTGAAGACCGTGCGCAGATCATGATATTCCTCCGGCACCCCTGTCAAATCACCAGACTCCTCCTGTGAAGAGGGGGCAGAAGAAACAGGAGGGATAGCAGACATTAAACATTTCACATGACAAGAGACGTTCCAGGAGAGGATAGAATTACTTGACCAATTAATAGAAGGATTATGACACACTAGCCAGGGATGGCCCAAAACAACAGGTGAAAAAGGTGAACGAAAAATCAAAAAGAAATGGTTTCGCTATGATTACCAGAGACAGTGAGGGTTAAAGGTAGCGTTTCACGCTGAATACTGGGGAGAGGACTACCATCCAAGGCGAACATGGCCGTGGGCTCCCTAACTGTCTGAGAGGAATGTCATGTTCCCGAGCCCAGGCTTCGTCCATAAAACAGCCCTCCGCCCCAGAGTCTATCAAGGCACTGCAGGAAGCTGCCGAACCGGTCCAGCGTAGATGGACCGACAAGGTAGTACAGGATCTTGAAGGAGAGACCTGAGTAGTAGCGCTCACCAGTAGCCCTCCGCTTACTGATGAGCTCTGGCTTTTACTGGACATGAAATGACAAAATGACCAGCGGAACCGCAATAGAGACAGAGGCGGTTGGTGATTCTCCGTTCCCTCTCCTTAGTCGAGATGCGAATACCCCCAGCTGCATGGGCTCAGCACCTGAGCCACTGGAGGAAGATGGTAGTGATGCGGAGAGGGGGGAAACGGATAACGCGAGCTCTCTTCCACGAGCTCGGTGACGAAGATCTACCCGTCGTTCTATCCGAATAGCGAGTTCAATCAAAGAATCCACGCTGGAAGGAACCTCCCGGGAGAGAATCTCATCCTTTACCTCCGCGTGGAGACCCTCCAGAAAACGAGCGAGCAACGCCGGCTCGTTCCAGTCACTGGAGGCAGCAAGAGTGCGAAACTCTATAGAGTAGTCCGTTATGGATCGATTCCCTTGACATAGGGAAGACAGGGCCCTGGAAGCTTCTTTCCCAAAAACTGAACGATCAAAAACCCGTATCATCTCCTCCTTAAAGTTCTGATACTGGTTAGTACACTCAGCCCTTGCCTCCCAGATTGCCGTGCCCCACTCACGAGCCCGTCCTGTAAGGAGAGATATGACGTAGGCGATACGAGCTGTACCCCTGGAGTACGTGTTGGGCTGGAGAGAGAACACAATATCACACTGGGTGAGGAACGAGCGGCATTCAGTAGGCTCCCCAGAGTAACACGGTGGGTTATTAATTCTGGGCTCCGGAGACTCGGAAGCCCTGGAAGTAGCCGGTGGATCAAGGCGGAGATTGTGAATATGTTTCGAGAGGTCGGAGACTTGGGCGGCCAGGGTCTCAACGGCATGTCGAGCAGCAGACAATTCCTGCTCGTGTCTGCCTAGCATCGCTCCCTGGATCTCGACGGCTGAGTAGAGAGGATCCGAAGTCGCTGGGTCCATTCTTGGTCGGATTCTTCTGTTATGCAGATGAGTAAGGACCCAACAGCGATTCAACAGAAACAGAGTCTTTTAATGTCCAAACAGGGAAAACATAAATCCTCAATCTTTACAGGAGATGTCCAAACAGGGAAAACATAAATCCTCTATCTTTGCAGGAGAGTCCTCCTTCTAGTAGTAGAGGAGAATTGCAGGGCTAGCGGCAACCGACTGCAGGTCCCTCTGGGTAGGCGCGGGCCGTAGAGGACAGAGACACCTGCTCACACGCAGCATCTGAAGAAGAGGCAGATTACGACAGGACGGGACAAGGGCAAAGCAAACAAGAATCCGACAAGGACAGAAGCAGAAACAGAGAGAGAAATAGAGACTTAATCAGAGGGCAAAAGAGGGGACAGGTGTGAGAGAGTAAACGAGGTCGTTAGGAGAATGAGGAACAGCTGGGAGCAGGAACGGAACGATAGCGAGAGAGAGTAACCAATACGACCAGCAGGGGGAAACGAAGAGAAGGGAAAGCACAGGGACAAGACATAACATGACAGTGTTATTGAAGAGTAACATCAACTTCTAACCTGACGAAGAAAAAACAGGTTTTATTTTTTTGGCAAATTTATAAAACATTTAAAACTGAAATTTACATAAGTATTCAGACCCTTTACTCAGTACCTTGTTGAAGCACCTTTGGCAGCGATTACAGGGTATGACGTTACATGCTTGGCACACCTGTATTAGGGGTGTTTATCCCATTTTGCTCTGAATATCCTCCCAAGTTCATTCAGGTTGAATGGGCAGCGCCGCTGCATAGCTTCTTTCAGGATTCTCCATAGATGTTCCATCGGCTTTAAGCCCGAGCTCTGGCAGAGCAAGTTATGGACATTCAAGGACCTGTCCCGAAGCCACTCTTGAGTTGTCTTGGCTATGTGCTTAGGGTCATTGTCCTGATATTAGGTGAACTATCGCCCCAGTCTGAGGTCCTGAGCGCTCTGGAGCAGGTTTAATCAAAGATCTCTCTTTAATTTGCTCCATTCATCTTTCCCTCAGTCCTGACTAGTCTCCCAGTCCTTGCCACTGAAAAACATCCCCACAGCATGATTCCTCCACCACCATGCTTCACCACAGGGACGTGGCCAGGTTTCCTCAAAATGTGACACTTGCCATTCAGAGCAAAGAGTTCAATCTTGGTATCATCAGACCAGAGAATCTTGTTTCTTGTGGTGTAAGAGTACTTAAGGTGCCTTTTGGCAAACTCCAAGGCTTTATTGAGGTGTTGCTTCCGTCTGGCCACTCTACAATAAAGACCTGATTGTTGGAGTGCTGCAGAGATGGTTGTCCTTCGGGAAGGTTCTCCCATCTCCAAAGAGGAACTCTGGAGCTCTCTCAGAGTGAGTATCAGGTTCTTAGTCACCTCCCTGATCAAGGCCCTTCTCCCCCGATTGCTCAGTTTGGCCGGGCGGCCAGCTATAGGAAGAGTCTTTGTGGTTTTCTGTGCCTCAACTGTCAACTCATGTCCAATCAATTGAATATACCACATGTGGACTCCAATCAAGTTGTAGAAACATCAAGGATCATCAATGGAAACAGGATGCACCTTAGCTCAATTTCGTGTCTCATACCAAAGGGTCTGAATACTTATGTAAGTATTTCTGTTTTTATTTTTAATACCTGCAACTTTACAAAAATTAACGGTTTATGGGGTATTGTGTGTAGATTAATGAGAAATAAAAATAATTTAATGCATTTTTGAATAAGGCTGTAACGTAACAAAATGTGGAAAAAGTCAAGGGGTATGAATACTTTCCTAATGCAATGTATGTATGAAAATACCCTGAAATGAAAGGTGACATTTCTAAAATGTCGCCTCATATAAAACATTTGAACTTATATCCAAAGTGCTGGAGTAAAGAGCTACATATTTGAGACATTTTCCTGCAGAAAGAACCCGAGGACAGGGATTACTTTCATGTCCAGAGGCCAGAGGAAGGCAGTATAATTCACATCTGTGACAGAGGGATAATTTGATAATTTGAAATATTCTATAATGAACAAAAATATAAAACGTAAGATTAGAGTGTCACGATCGTCATAATGATTGGACCAAGGCGCAGCGTGAGTAGAGTTCTCACCAAACAAAACAATAAAACACAAACAAAACTAATAATAGTTCTAATAATAGTTCTAACTATCCATAGACAAGATCCCACAAATCACAAATTAGGAAATGGCTGCCTAAATATGATCCCCAATCAGAGACAACGATAAACAGCTGTCTCTGATTGGGAACCATACCAGGCCAACATAAACCATTAATCACCTAGATCACCCACCCTAGTCACTATCACGCCCCAACCAACAGAGAATAAACAGCTCTCTCTGGTCAGGGCGTAACATACATAGTTACAGTCACATGGAAATCAGTCAATTGAAACTAATTCATTAGTCCTATGGATTTCACATGATTGGGAATACAAATATATATATATGTTGGTCAAAGACATACAAAAGTATAGGGACACCCCTTCAAATTAGTGGATCTGGCTATTTCAGCCACACCCGTTGCTGATAGTTGCATGAACTCGATCACACAGCCATGCACTCTCCATAGACAAACATTGGCAGTACAATGGGCTAACTGAAGAGCGAAGTGACTTTCAACGTAAAGTAAAAAAAAAAAAAAAAACGTTTTTGAGTGTAATTTCCCTTTAAGGGCATAATCGCTATCCTCTAGGCAACTCCACACTATTAGCCACAACCCAGGGTCAGTGATGCAGCACCAACCCGGGCTGCATCACGTAGTGCTCTAAAGAAGTTAACACAGCCATCTATACAGACATCAACGCAGCCAAGGAGTACAGCCTGCAGGTATATGGTACGTAAACAACAACCTCAGAATACTACAACATGTAGGGGTAGAGTATGTGTGTGTGTTTGTGGGTGTGTGTGTGTGTGTGTGTTTTAATACACAGTATGTGTGTTTTGTCCCTCCAGTTTCCCCATTATCTGTGGTCAGAACCAGGTCCCAGAACATGTGATTGTGGTGGTGAACAACCCTGTGTCTCTAACCTGTGATATCCCTCTTCC
Source organism: Oncorhynchus nerka (assembly GCF_034236695.1). Classification (NCBI taxonomy): domain Eukaryota; kingdom Metazoa; phylum Chordata; class Actinopteri; order Salmoniformes; family Salmonidae; genus Oncorhynchus; species Oncorhynchus nerka. Next base: position 64,630 of record NW_027039871.1, on the reverse strand, counting down.
TGTTATCACCTGGCTGAACGATGAAAACACAACAGAGCAGGAGACCGCAGCAGACAATTCAACCTCAACATATTGGTTATGAAAACTACCACTACTCTCACTAACACTACTCTCACTACCACTACTCTCACTACCACTACTCTCACTAACACTACTCTCACTACCACTACTCTCACTACCACTACTCTCACTACCACTACTCTCACTACCACTACTCTCACTACCACTACTCTCACTACCACTGCTCTCACTACATCACTGCTGCCAGGTCAGAGGTCACAACAGTCTTTTGGCATGTTAGATATGTCTATATTGACCCTGGATCATATTATATATGTGTTGAAATCAGGATGTGCCAACTTAGAGAGTCCATGTATAAAACATTTCATTTCAGTTCTGTACTTGTGAAAATGTCTTGTTATCTTTCAAAAACACTATAGAAAGGGTGTAGGATTGAGACATGAGTGTGGTTAGGGGGAGGCTAAGTCTGAAAACGTACCTCTTAATGAGTCTCTTGATTAATGCCACCCCCCTATCTGCTAAATGACTTAGATGGAAAATGTGTAGCAGAGGTGAGTTAGACTCATGCTCTCATGATAAGGTAGCCCTGCCTGGTACTTCTAAATCAGTGTCAAACTCAGGCCAGGAAGGGCTTTTCTCTTGGACTATTGGTTTAGATGTTGGTTTTCCACTCAGGATACCACAGAGTATCAATTCAGAGGTGGGGTTCTTGACCTGTGCAGAGAAGACTAGTTTAGGGGTGAGGGTTGTACTGAGGCTGAGGCCTAATGGAAGTTGTAATCACACAAATGACAATAGAGTTGTACTTAGGTTCACTTTGAATGTTTATGCTGTATTGGGGCCTTATTAGGGCCCTGGAGGAAATCCTCAGTGTGTCTCCAACACCTTTAATTGGTAGAATACCTTAGAGTTTTGGACGTCACTCACAGAACAAAGATTGAGTGTTGCTGATGTAATATGAAATCACAGTGTACTAGATGAATGTGTGTGTATGTGTGTGTGTGTGTGTGTTTGTGTGTGTGCGTTCTTGTTCGATACCTTTAATTGGTAGAGTGATGTGTCATTATTACAGACTCTTGCATGTTAGTGCTAACAATAGAAAGCGTATTTGCTGCTTTTCTCTCAGACTTATTTGTCTGTGCAGTTTTAACACCAGACACACTGACAGCCTCTTTTGAAAATACCTTTCTGTAAATTCCTAACAAATGGTTTATTACTGAACATTTTAAAGTGTTATCCAAATTGCATATTCTTAAATTTGACCATCAACTACTTACACAATAAACCATTGAGATATACTTGGATGTTATCTGATATCATGCATATTGTACATTTACATTTTACTGCACTTGTTGAAGGCATTGTGTCCCAATTGAGCCACTAGAGGGTGATGTTAAACCTACGTAATGACTCATGACGTTCTCAAAATGTACTTTTAGAATAGTTACATACTGTTTAGCATTAAATAACATGGAACAACAACAGACTTTGGTATTTGAAATATACAATCCACAATGTCTAAATAGTTTTTCAACACCACATATATCTATGATGATAAGATAAGTTATATCAGTGTATTGTTACATGAAAGAAGCAATTACAACAATTGTATTACAAAGCTATATAAAACCTGTTAATCAAATTTTTTTTTCACCTTTATTTAACCAGGTAGGCAAGTTGAGAACAAGTTCTCATTTACAATTGCGACCTGGCCAAGATAAAGCAAAGCAGTTCGACAGATACAACGACACAGAGTTACACATGGAGTAAAACAAACATACAGTCAATAATACAGTATAAACAAGTCTATATACAATGTGAGCAAATGAGGTGAGAAGCGAGGTAAAGGCAAAAAAGGCCATGGTGGCAAAGTAAATACAATATAGCAAGTAAAACACTGGAATGGTAGTTTTGCAATGGAAGAATGTGCAAAGTAGAAATAAAAATAATGGGGTGCAAAAGAGCAAAATAAATAAATTAAGTAAATACAGTTGGGAAAGAGGTAGTTGTTTGGACTAAATTATAGGTGGGCTATGTACAGGTGCAGTAATATGTGAGCTGCTCTGACAGTTGGTGCTTAAAGCTAGTGAGGGAGATAAGTGTTTCCAGTTTCAGAGATTTTTGTAGTTCGTTCCAGTCATTGGCAGCAGAGAACTGGAAGGAGAGGCGGCCAAAGAAAGAATTGGTTTTGGGGATGACTAGAGAGATATACCTGCTGGAGCGTGTGCTACAGGTGGGAGATGCTATGGTGACCAGCGAGCTGAGATAAGGGGGGACTTTACCTAGCAGGGTCTTGTAGATGACATGGAACCAGTGGGTTTGGCGACGAGTATGAAGCGAGGGCCAGCCAACGAGAGCGTACAGGTTGCAATGATGGGTAGTATATGGGGCTTTGGTGACAAAACGGATTGCACTGTGATAGACTGCATCCAATTTGTTGAGTGGGGTATTGAAGGCTATTTTGTAAATGACATCGCCAAAGTCGAGGATTGGTAGGATGGTCAGTTTTATAAGGGTATGTTTGGCAGCATGAGTGAAGGATGCTTTGTTGCGAAATAGGAAGCCAATTCTAGATTTAACTTTGGATTGGAGATGTTTGATATGGGTCTGGAAGGAGAGTTTACAGTCTAACCAGACACCTAAGTATTTGTAGTTGTCCACGTATTCTAAGTCAGAGCCGTCCAGAGTAGTGATGTTGGACAGGCGGGTAGATGCAGGTAGCGATCGGTTGAAGAGCATGCATTTAGTTTTACTTGTATTTAAGAGCAATAGGTCCAAGAATTGAACCCTGTGGCACCCCCATAGAGACTGCCAGAGGTCCGGACAGCAGACCCTCCGATTTGACACACTGAACTCTATCAGAGAAGTAGTTGGTGAACCAGGCGAGGCAATCATTTGAGAAACCAAGGCTGTCGAGTCTACCGATGAGGATGTGGTGATTGACAGAGTCGAAAGCCTTGGCCAGATCAATGAATACGGCTGCACAGTAATGTTTCTTATCGATGGCGGTTAAGATATCGTTTAGGACCTTGAGCGTGGCTAAGGTGCACCCATGACCAGCTCTGAAACCAGATTGCATCGCAGAGAAGGTATGGTGAGATTCGAAATGGTCGGTAATCGGTTTGTTGACTTGGCTTTCGAAGACATTAGAAAGGCATGGTAGGATGGGTATAGGTCTGTAGCAGTTTGGGTCAAGAGTGTCCCCCCCTTTGAAGAGGGGGATGACCGCAGCTGCTTTCCAATCTTTGGGAATCTCAGACGACACGAACGAGAGGTTGAACAGGCTAGTAATAGGGGTGGCAACAATTTCGGCAGATAATTTTAGAAAGAAAGGGTCCAGATTGTCTAACCCGGCTGATTTGTAGGGGTCCAGATTTTGCAGCTCTTTCAGAACATCAGCTGAACGGATTTGGGAGAAGGAGAAATGGGGAAGGCTTGGGCGAGTTGCTGTTGGGGGTGCAGTGCTGTTGACCGGGGTAGGAGTAGCCAGGTGGAAAGCATGGCCAGCCGTAGAAAAATGCTTATTGAAATTCTCAATTATGTTGGATTTATCAGTGGTGACAGTGTTTCCTATCTTCAGTGCAGTGGGCAGCTAGGAGGAGGTGTTATTATTCTCCATGGACTTTTACAGTGTCCCAGAACTTTTTTGAGTTAGTGTTGCAGGAAGCAAATTTCTGCTTGAAAAAGCTAGCCTTGGCTTTTCTAACTGCCTGTGAATAATGGTTTCTAGCTTCCCTGAACAGCTGCATATCACGGGGGCTGTTCGATGCTAATGCAGAACGCCATAGGATGTTTTTGTGTTGGTTAAGGGCAGTCAGGTATGGGGAGAACCAAGGGCTATATCTGTTCCTGGTTCTAAATTTCTTGAATGGGGCATGTTTATTTAAGATGGTTAGGAAGGCATTTTTTTTAAATATCCAGGCATCCTCTACTGACGGGATGAGATCAATATCCTTCCAGGATACCCCAGCCAGGTCGATTAGAAAGGCCTGCTCGCTGAAGTGTTTCAGGGAGCGTTTTACAGTGATGAGTGGAGGTTGTTTGACCGCTGACCCATTACGGATGCAGGCAATGAGGCAGTGATCGCTGAGATCTTGGTTGAAGACAGCAGAGGTGTATTTAGAGGGCAAGTTGGTTAGGATGATATCTATGAGGGTGCCCGTGTTTAAGGCTTTGGGGAGGTACCTGGTAGGTTCATTGATAATTTGTGTGAGATTGAGGTCATCAAGTTTAGATAGTTTCAAGCTTTTATTTTGAAAAATGAGCCAGAAAGATCACATTGCGTAATTGGATAGGTGGGGGCTCTCAGAGTGAGTTTTGCATAACAGAGGAAAGCGGACATTGTTTCTCCAGGTCCTTTTGAAAAACCTACACTCCCGGTTGATATATTATCGAATATATATTTTAAAAACAACCTGAGGATTGATTATAAAAAACGTTCTTCATGTTTCTGTGGACATTATGGATATTATTTGGAATTTTCGTCTGCGTTGTTGTGACCGCTCTTTCCTGTGAATTTCTGAACATAACGCGACAAACAAACGGAGGTATTTTGGATATGAAAAATAATCTTTATGGAACAAAAGGAACATTTGTTGTGTAACTTGGAGTCTCGTGAGTGAAAGCATCCGAAAATCATCAAAGGTAAACAATTCATTTGACTGCTTTTCTTATTTTCGTGACCAAGCTACCTGATACTAAGTGTACTTAATGCTTTGTTATGCGATCGATAAACTTACACAAACGCTTGTATTGCTTTCGCTGTAAAGCATCATTTCAAAATCTGAGACGACAGGTGGATTAACAAAAGGCTAAGCTGTGTTTTGCAATATTGCACTTGTGATTTCATGAATATTAATATGTTTTAGTAATATTATTTCACTGTAGTGCTATGCTATTCAGCGTTGCTGATGACAATTATCCCGCTATTGGGATGGGGTGTGTCAACAAGTTAAACATAGCCAGCAAGTCACCATCCATTAGTCAATTAGACATCATTCTGACACCAAACTGATACAAACGGATACCACACCCACTTTTTCAAACTGGTTTAGAAGCCAAATATCAAATATTCCAGAGTAGGCCCAAAATTCACAGGGCCTTTTATGTAAACCATAATAAAAACATAAAACATGTAGTAACATTCTAGTTGCGGGTCCAGTTCAGACATTATGTGTAGGCCTAGCTGAGGGTTGCGTAATCACACATATGAAGTTTTGGAAAGATGTGACTTTTTATCCCTTGAAACAAACACTGTGACCACAATTTAAGGCATTTCCGGTTTGGCACAGGAAGCTAAAAGTAAACACATACCCTGATTGGGTTATGCTCTTACAGAATCCTGCGTTTAAAGTCTTTACATTCAGAATTGACCTATCTACACAGGGTTGAATGCAGTGTCTCACAAACTGCAGGTTTGGTATATCAAAACATCTTTAGGGTGAATTTAATAATCACTTCCGGTTTCTCCAGGAAGCTTAGAATCAACACAGGTAGACCTCATAGTGGCCTGATGAATTGTCATCGAAGACAGTTTCGTAAGGCATTCATAACCCACATAGGCTTCAGGTTGAATTTAGGGGAGCAGGCAATGTATTCCTACTTGGAGAGATATCATTGTAAACTGTGAGATGAAAAAACCCTGTTTTCACTGTTAATGGTTAATGCCACACAGTCAAGTTTAGGCTTGCACTGGTTGAAATGTCCTTCTAACCCTAACGGTTCGGCCGCTGTCCCCCAAAAGCACCTGAAATTTAGGGCCAGGCTTCGTTATGGGCCTACTTTTTATCACGGTCGTTGCGCTCAGACCAAGCGAGGCATCTCGTTGAACTCTGCACTGCCTAGAGTTTATGGCAATGCCATTGCAGGCTCTGTGTGTCTTTAAGCCCCGCACTGTGTCACTCCATCCTTACTGTGTTTGTGTGTGTGTGTGTGTGTGAGTTTTTCTTTGACAGCTGTTGGAAGAAATGAGTGATTTACAGTTCATGAGGGTTTTCTAATCACACATATGATGTTTTGGAAAGAGCTGACCTTTTTAACCCTTCGAAACAGCCCCTGTGACTCCAATTTAAGGCACTTCCGGTTGACACAGGAAGCTGAAAGTGAACACATATCCTCCTTTTTTTCTTTTTTTTAACCTTTATTTAACTAGGCAAGTCAGTTAAGAAAAAATCTTATTTTCAATGACGGCCTAGGAACAGAGGGTTAACTGCCTGTTCAGGGGCAGAACGTCAGATTTGTACCTTGTCAGCTAGGGGGTTTGAACTTGAAACCTTCCGGTTACTAGTCCAACGCTCTAACCACTAGACTGCCCTGCTTCCCCTTTGGGTAGGCTCTTACAGAATTTGGAGTTTTAAGTCTTTACATTAAGAACTGACTTATTTACAGAGGGTTGATTGAATGATTGAGTGTTATTTCAGAAAATCAAAGAAAATCACAGAAATCACGTAGAGTTCTGAAACCCATCTTAACGGATTCGTCTGAACATGCCGCAACTGGATCTGTAACTTTTTGGGGAAAAAACAACATTTCTTTGAGCATCACCGATTGTACATTTTGCTATTTCTCTCAAATTACGATAGATTAAATGTCTGGTTCTTTTTTTCCTGACACCGTAGGTTCATGTACTTTGATGTGATGCGGTCAAATTAGCACTCTATTTTCGTTTTTGACCTTCAATCCCAGAAAAATGGCCTTAATTCAAAAAACATTGAGGCCTCGACACCATCTTGTTCGGTTCTAACTGCACATTATGCCAAACCTATGCTCACCAAGTTTCGTCTCCGAAGTCTTTTCCGCTTAGGAAAAATGGCCATGTCGTGATTGGTGATGTTTTGTACGTTTGCAATATGATTCCATTCGCCATCTGGTGGTATTTGCCGGGACAGCGGAAAAATGACCAACATTTGAAAATGTTATAAAACGGAAACTAAATGTCCGAGAGACTTCGTTCAATGACTTCCCGGAAGATCTGGCCGCTTACGTACGGCCCAGCGCTGTCGGCGAATTTTAGAAACATTAGCGGAAGTTGAGTAAGGGACCGTACATTTGCAATATGGAGTTTCTCATCAATCAAACAGCAAATTACAAAATGTTCCCTTCATGTATGGAATGGTACCATTCATTTTGACTGCATGTGCTTTAGGCAAAAGGCAAAATTCAGTAACTACGTCATTTACTTTACTGCAAAATATGACATCAAGGTATTTTTCTGTCTAGACAGTGTATTGTGGTCTGTGTGTAGCTGGTGTTGAGGAGTCAGGCGCAGAACAGCAGATATAAAGTAAATCTAATAGACAAGTACAATACAATATAGCCCACATAAACGGACCGATTTACATAAAAACAATCACTCACAAGCAAACATGGGGGAACAAAAGGGTTAGATAATGAACAAGTAATTGGGGGATTGAAACCAGGTGTGTAAGACAAAGACAAAACAAATGGAAAATGAAAAGTGGATCGGCGATGGCTAGAAGGCCAGTGACGTCGAATGCCGAATGTCGCCCAAACAAGGAGAGGGACCGACTTCGGCGGAAGTCGTGACAGTACCCCCCCTTGAGGCGCGGCTCCAGCAGCGTGCCGACACCGACCTCGGGGACGACCCGGAGGACGAGGCGAAGGTCGATCCGGATGGAAACGGTGGAACCCCCACAGCAATGAAGGGTCCAAGACGTCCTCCACCGGCATTCAGCATCTATCCTCCGGACCGTACCCCTCCCACTCCACGAGGTACTGAAGGCCCCTCACCCAATGCCTCGTGTCCAGGATGGCTCGAACAGCATACGCCGGGGCCCCCTCGATGTCCAGAGGGGGCGGAGAACTTCCCGCACCTCAGACTCCTGGAGTGGACCAGCCATCAATGGCCTGAGGAGAGACACATGGAACGAGGGATTAATATGATAATCTGGGGGAAACTGTAACCTATAGCATACCCCGTTCAGTCTCCTCGGGACATTTAATGGCCCCACAAACCACGGACTCAGCTGCCGGCAGGACAGGCGGAGGGGTAGGTTTCGGGTCGAGAGACAGACCCAATCCCATGGTGCGAACACCAGGGCCTCACTGCGGTGGCGGTTGGCGCTCACCTTCTGCCTTCTCACGGCCCGTTGCAGGTGCACATGGGCGGCGTCCCAGGTCTCCTCCGAGTGCTTAAACCTTTCGTCCACTACAGGAGCTTCGATCTGGCTCTGATGCCAAGGTGCCAAAAAAGGTGCCAAAAACAAAAAGTGAGTTTTGGGCCATCTCTGCGCAGGGGATGAACGCCACCCACTCCGCCGTCCGGTCCTGGCAATATGACCACAGAAACCTACCCACATCCTGTTTTACTCTCTCCACCTGCCCGTTATTCTCGGGGTGAAAACCTGAGGTGAGGCTGACCGAGACCCTCAGGCGTTCCATGAATGCTCTCCAGACCCTGGACATGTACTGGCTTAAGCAGGGGGACACGTCTGGCACTGCAGGATTTGAGTCCCTGGCGGCGTAGTGTGTTACTGATAGTAGGCTTTGTTACTTTGGTCCCAGCTCTCTGCAGGTCATTCACTAGGTCCCCCCGTGTGGTTCTGGGATTTTTGCTCACCGTTCTTGTGATCATTTTGACCCCACAGGGTGAGATCTTGCGTGGCGCCCCAGATCGAGGGAGATTATCAGTGGTCTTGTATGTCTTCCATTTCCTAATAATTGGTGGTACGGCTTTGAGTTATTGTTATAGTTTGTTCCATTTAATAATGCCAGTGTATATAAATGTAGTTCATCTCTTATATTTAATATAGTGAATATTAGACTTTCTGACTCAGGTTTTATGATGGTGGACATCTCTCTTACAAATGGAAAATAGTTATATCGGTACCTGTGGGCTGAGTCTGTGATAATTATTTGGACCAGACAAAGTTAAATTAATACTATTCTTTTTTTCCACAGATGGCCAGCCTAGTTGCTTAAAATGCTTGATTTCCAGAGGAGTATGAGGCGGGAGGGAGTTTAAGTACAATTCTAACAAGCTTTTTGGCTGGTCTGTAGCTTATTCTTTCGATGTTTAGGGCTGCTGGTGAACTATCATGTACAGGCATAATCAAAGTGGCACTAGACTAGCGCACTTGCCACTTTTGGGTGACACTAGCAAGCTTTTTCATCCAATTGGCAACAGACATTTAAAAAATTGTGAAATGGTGCTGCCCAAGCCAAAAAAAGCTTTGGGCCAAGAGGGCCCTCTATCCACTCAATGATCAGTTCAAACAGCTGAGTGTTACGGTTTTCTTCCGTCGAAAGAGAGTCGGACCAAAATGCAGCGTGGTTAGTTCAATATATCTTTAATGTAGAAAAAACACGAACAATACAAAAACAACAAACGGACCGTGAAAACCTATACAGCCTATCTGGTGACAACTAACACAGAGACAGGAACAATCACCCACAAAACACTCAAAGAATATGGCTGCCTAAATATGGTTCCCAATCAGAGACAACAAAAATCACCTGCCTCTGATTAAGAACCGCCTCAGGCAACCATAGACTTTCCTAGACAACCCTACTCAGCCACAATCCCAATACCTACTAAAACCCCAATACAAAAACACACCACAAAATAAACCCATGTCACATCCTGGCCTGACCAAATAAAGAAAGAAAACACAAAATACTAAGACCAAGGCGTGACAGAACCCCCCCCCCCCCAAGGTGCAGACTCCCGGCCGCACACCTAAACCCATACGGGACGGTCCGGGTGGGCGTCTGTCCACGGTGGCGGCTCCGGCTCGGGACGTGGACCCCACTCCAACCAAGTCTTAGTCCCCCTGTAACGCGTCCTATGACGCGACCTTGGCCTAATAACCCTCACCAAGCTCAGGACTGAGGGGAAGCTCGGAACTGAGGGGAAGCTCAGCCCTGAGGGGAAGTTCAGCCCTGAGAGGAAGCCCAGTACTGAGAGGAAGCTCAGGCAGGTAGTTGGCTCTGGCAGATCCTGGCTAGCTGGTGGTTCTGGCAGATCCTGGCTGACTGGCGGATCCTGGCTGACTGGCGGATCTGGAAGATCCTGGCTGACTGGCGGATCCTGGCTGACTGGCGGATCTGGAAGATCATGGCTGACTGGCAGATCCTGGCTGACTGGCGGATCTGGAAGATCATGGCTGACTGGCAGATCATGGCTGACTGGCAGATCCTGGCTGACTGGCGGATCTGGAAGATCATGGCTGACTGGCGGATCCTGGCCGACTGGTGGATCCTGGCTGACTGGCGGCTCTAGCTGCTCTGGCTGCTCCATGCAGACTGGCAGCTCTGGCTGCTCCATGCAGACTGGCAGCTCTGGCTGCTCCATGCAGACTGGCAGCTCTAGCTGCTCCATGCAGACTGGCAGCTCTGGCTGCTCCATGCAGACTGGCAGCTCTGGCTTCTCCATGCAGATTAGCATCTCTGGCTGCGCTGAACAGGCAGGAGACTCCGGCAGCGCTGGAGAGGAGGAAGGCTCTGGCTGCGCTGGACAGGCGGGAGACTCCGGCAGCGCAGGAGAGGAGAAAGGCTCCGACAGTGCTGAACAGGCGGGAGGCTCCGGCAGCGCAGGAGAGAAAAAGGCTCTGGCAGCGTTAAACAGGCGGGAGACTCCGACAGCGCTTAACAGGCGGGAGACTCCGACAGCACTGGAGAGGAGAAAGGCTCTGGCCGCGCTGACCAGGCGAGGCGCACTGAAGGCCTGGTGCGTGGTGCTGGCACTGGTGGTACTGGGCCGAGGATACGCACAGGAAGCCTGGTGCGGGGAGCTGCCATCGGAGGACTGGTGTGTGAAGGTGGCACAGAATGGACCGGACCGTGAAGGCGTACTGGAGAGCCTGAGAGCAGGACGGCACAGGATGTGCAAGGCTAGGGAGGTGCACAGGAGGCCTGGTGCGTGAGGCTGGCACAATTTTCACCAGCCGACTAACACGCACCTCAGGACGAGTATGGAGCGCTGACCCAGGTGCCATTAAATCCCCGACACGCTCCGTCGGGCGAATATCGTACTTAAAGCACCAAACTAGCAACTCCCTCATAACTCTCTCCTCCACTTTCCCCATTAACTCCTTCACAGTCTCTGATTCACTCACCTCCAACACCGGCTCTGGTTCTGGTCTCCTCCTTGGCTCCTCACGATAAACAGGGGGAGTTGGCTCAGGTCTGAACCCTGACTCTGCCACACTCTCCCTGAGCCCCCCCCAAGACATTTTTGGGGCTGACTCTCGGGCTTCCTTCTGCGCCGCCGTGCTTTTCTCTTCAACTCCATTCTTCTATAACCCTCTTCGCACTGCTCCAGTGAATCCCAGGCGGGCTCCGGCACTCTCTCTGGGTCGACCGCCCACCTGTCTATTTCCTCCCAAGTCGTATACTCTAAACTTTGCTCCTGCTGCCGCTGCCTGTCACCACGCTGCTTGGTCCTGGTGTGGTTCCCAATCAGAGACAACGAAAATCACCTGCCTCTGATTAAGAACCGCCTCAGGCAACCATAGACTTTCCTAAACAACCCTACTCAGCCACAATCCCAATACCTACTAAAACCCCAATACAAAAACACACCACAAAATAAACCCATGTCACACCCTGGCCTGACCAAATAAAGAAAGAAAACACAAAATACTAAGACCAAGGCATGACACTGAGCTCCAGAAAACAGAGGGGGCAGCTGTTCTGAAGCTGACTTTTCAGCTGCCTCTTTAGATGTAGAAGAGATACAGTAGTATGTGATCAGCTGAAGTGTGTATCTGCACACTAAAAACAGATGGTTCTGTATGGTGCCAATTGAGAGTTCTTTATCTTGTAACCATCGCAGATCCCTTTTTGGTGAAATATTGAACACTTTGTTAAGGTTCTACCTGTCTACCTGGGCCTGTTTTGACAATGGATTTATTATTGGATATGAAACAAACCTTCACGTGAACCTGATTGGTCAACTCCCCTAACCCTCCTGCATCAATTAACATGAACCTTTCCCATTCAGAGGGCTATAAGAAAACTCCATCTGTCACCAATGATGATTATTTGTTTATTTTTGACCTTTATTTAACCAGGCAAATCAGTTAAGAACAAATTCTTATTTTCAATGACGGCCTAGGAACAGTGGGTTAACTGCTTGTTCAGGGGCAGAAGATGTTGGATAGAAGTCAAATCAAATCAAATCAAATCCAATTTTATTTGTCACATACACATGGTTAGCAGATGTTAATGCGAGTGTAGCGAAATGCTTGTGCTTCTAGTTCCGACAATGCAGTGATAACCAACAAGTAATCTAACTAACAATTCCAAAACTACTGTCTTATACACAGTGTAAGGGGATAAATAATATGTACATAAGGATATATGAATGAGTGATGGTACAGAGCAGCATACAGTAGATGGTATCGAGTACAGTATATACATATGAGATGAGTATGTAGACAAAGTAAACAAAGTGGCATAGTTAAAGTGGCTAGTGATACATGTATTACAGAAGGATGCAGTCAATGATGTAGAGTACAGTATATACGTATGCATATGAGATGAATAATGTATGGTAAGTAACATTATATAAGGTAGCATTGTTTAAAGTGGCTAGTGATATATTTACATAATTTCCCATCAATTCCCATTATTAAAGTGGCTGGAGTTGAGTCAGTGTCAATGACAGTGTGTTGGCAGCAGCCACTCAATGTTAGTGGTGGCTGTTTAACAGTCTGATGGCCTTGAGATAGAAGCTGTTTTTCAGTCTCTCGGTCCCAGCTTTGATGCACCTGTACTGACCTCGCCTTCTGGATGATAGCGGGGTGAACAGGCAGTGGTTCGGGTGGTTGATGTCCTTGATGATCTTTATGGCCTTCCTGTAACATCGGGTGGTGTAGGTGTCCTGGAGGGCAGGTAGTTTGCCCCCGGTGATGCGTTGTGCAGACCTCACTACCCTCTGGAGAGCCTTACGGTTGAGGGCGGAGCAGTTGCCGTACCAGGCGGTGATACAGCCCGCCAGGAAGTTTGTGAGTGCTTTTGGTGACAAGCCGAATTTCTTCAGCCTCCTGAGGTTGAAGAGGCGCTGCTGCGCCTTCTTCACGAGGCTGTCAGTGTGAGTGTACCAATTCAGTTTGTCTGTGATGTGTATGCCGAGGAACTTAAAACTTGCTACCCTCTCCACTACTGTTCCATCGATGTGGATAGGGCGGTGTTCCCTCTGCTGTTTCCTGAAGTCCACAATCATCTCCTTAGTTTTGTTGACGTTGAGTGTGAGGTTATTTTCCTGACACCACACTCCGAGGGCCCTCACCTCCTCCCTGTAGGCCGTCTCGTCGTTGTTGGTAATCAAGCCTACCACTGTTGTGTGGTCCGCAAACTTGATGATTGAGTTGGAGGCGTGCGTGGCCACGCAGTCGTGGGTGAACAGGGAGTACAGGAGAGGGCTCAGAACGCACCCTGTGGGGCCCCGTGTTGAGGATCAGCGGGGAGGAGATGTTGTTGCCTACCCTCACCACCTGGGGCGGCCCGTCAGGAAGTCCAGTACCCAGTTGCACAGGGCGGGGTCGAGACCCAGGGTCTCGAGCTTGATGACGAGCTTGGAGGGTACTATGGTGTTGAATGCCGAGCTGTAGTCGATGAACAGCATTCTCACATAGGTATTCCTCTTGTCCAGGTGGGTTAGGGCAGTGTGCAGTGTGGTTGAGATTGCATCGTCTGTGGACCTATTTGGGCGGTAAGCAAATTGGAGTGGGTCTAGGGTGTCAGGTAGGGTGGAGGTGATATGGTCCTTGACTAGTCTCTCAAAGCACTTCATGATGACGGAAGTGAGTGCTACGGGTCGGTAGTCGTTTAGCTCAGTTACCTTAGCTTTCTTGGGAACAGGAACAATGGTGGCCCTCTTGAAGCATGTGGGAACAGCAGACTGGTATAGGGATTGATTGAATATGTCCGTAAACACACCGGCCAGCTGGTCTGCGCATGCTCTGAGGGCGCGGCTGGGGATGCCGTCTGGGCCTGCAGCCTTGCGAGGGTTAACACGTTTAAATGTCTTACTCACCTCGGCTGCAGTGAAGGAGAGACCGCATGTTTTCGTTGCAGGCCGTGTCAGTGGCACTGTATTGTCCTCAAAGCGGGCAAAAAAGTGATTTAGTCTGCCTGGGAGCAAGACATCCTGGTCCGTGACTGGGCTGGGTTTCTTCTTGTAGTCCGTGATTGACTGTAGACCCTGCCACATGCCTCTAATAGCCTTGCGGAGGGAATAGCTGCACTGTTTGTATTCGGTCATGTTGCCAGACACCTTGCCCTGATTAAAAGCAGTGGTTCGCGCTTTCAGTTTCACGCGAATGCTGCCATCAATCCACGGTTTCTGGTTAGGGAATGTTTTTATCGTTGCTATGGGAACGACATCTTCAACGCACGTTCTAATGAACTCGCACACGAATCAGCGTATTCGTCAATATTTTTATCTGACGCAATACGAAACATGTCCCAGTCCACGTGATGGAAGCAGTCTTGGAGTGTGGAGTCAGCTTGGTCTGACCAGCGTTGGACAGACCTCAGCGTGGGAGCCTCTTGTTTAAGTTTCTGCCTGTAGGCAGGGATCAACAAAATGGAGTCGTGGTCAGCTTTTCCGAAAGGGGGCGGGGCAGGGCCTTATATGCGTCGCGGAAGTTAGAGTAACAATGATCCAAGGTTTTACCACCCCTGGTTGCGCAATCGATATGCTGATAAAATTTAGGGAGTCTTGTTTTCAGATTAGCTTTGTTAAAATCCCCAGCTACAATGAATGCAGCCTCCGGATAAATGGTTTCCAGTTTGCAAAGAGTTAAATAAAGTTCGTTCAGAGCCATCGATGTGTCTGCTTGGGGGGATTTAAGTCATTTACAGGCTTATCCAGATTATAATCGAAGAGAATTCTCTTGGAAGATAATGCGGTCTACATTTGATTGTGAGGAATTCTAAATCAGGTGAACAGAAGGATTTGAGTTCCTGTATATTTCCTTCATCACACCATGTCTCGTTAGTCATGAGGCATACGCCCCGCCACTCTTCTTACCAGAAAGATGTTTGTTTCTGTCGGCGCGATGCGTGGAGAAACCCGTTGGCTGCACCGCATGGATAGCATCTTCCCAGTAAGCCATGTTTCCGTGAAGCAGAGAACGTTGCAGTCTCTGATGTCCCTCTGGAATGCTACCCTTGCTCGGATTTCATCAACCTTGTTGTCAAGAGACTGGACATTGGCAAGAAGAATGCTGGGGAGTGGTGCGCGATGTGCCCTTGTCCGGAGTCTGACCAGAAGACCGCTACGTTTCCCTCTTTTTTCGGAGTCGTTTTCTTGGGTCGCTGCATGCGATCCATTCCGTTGTCCTGTTTGTAAGGCAGAACACAGGATCCGCGTCGCGGAAAACATATTCTTGGTCGTACTGATGGTGAGTTGACGCTGATCTTATATTCAGTAGTTCTTCTCGACTGTATGTAATGAAACCTAAGATGACCTGGGGTACTAATGTAAGAAATAACACGTAAAAAAACAAAAACTGCATAGTTTCCTAGGAACGCGAAGCGAGGCGGCCATCTCTGTCGGCGTCAGGAATTCAATTGGTGAGGGATGAATATAGCACCATTCATGTAAGTAGAGACCGTGAACCGTAGGAATATGGTAACATAGTGGAAACATGGTGGAAGGACCTGGTTTCATTGAAATGTAAGAAAACCAACACCACCTGAAAATGGATTCATTTCATTCACACATATGCAATTAACATAATTCATACACATTTGACATCAGTCCTCATTCAATTTGAACAGTGCTTAACTACATACAGAGTAAAATCCAATGTAAGCAGACCTAAAGTAATGTTTGTAATATTGTTGAGATTAGTAAAAATGCTATGCAAATTGCTATTCTATAATGGCATAGCTGGTATGACCCTCTTGACTTCTCAACTGTCTGGTAGAGTTGGGTTATTTCCAAAATAAACATCAAGTTGAAAATAATTAACAACTATTGGAAATTCAACATGTGTTTCAAGAAGGGACATGATCGTAAGGTTCTAGTTGAAACCAACAAGCCTGCTATCATAAGATACAAAACGAATGGCAAGCGTTAGAAGCCAAATCCGATGATAGTCTCTGTAATGTGTTTTCGGACCTTCCCTTGGTCGTATTCTCGCGCGGCAGAAATCTCAGAGACCAATTGGTACACTCTGATTTACCACCCCAAGATATTCCTGAACAACGTCTATTTGCGCCCCTACTGGATGGAAATTACAAGTGTAATGGCTGTGCTCAATGCAATGGCACGTATAAATGTAGATCCTTCAAACACCCACAAACAGGGAAATCAATCCCAATCAAAGGTGTTATTACGTGTAGAACAAAGCGTGAATTAAAAGTACGTATCTCAGAACATCGTAGCACCATTAGGTGTAAAAACTTGACCTACCCAGTTGCGGCCCACTTTTTGGAGGCAGGCCACATGATTTCGTCTCTGCGTTACATTGGTATTGAACATGTCACCCTCACTAGGAGAGGGGGGTGACCTTGATAATTTATTGTTAAAACTAGAGGCTGCCTGGATCTTTAACTTAAAGACCCTTGCTCTCTTCGGTCTCAACGTAGACTTTGATCTGAAGCCATTCTCGTGATTGTGACTTTGCCATTGTAATTGTTTGTAAGCTTGTGTAGTCTAAAATGAATCTATGATCATATGCTAACCATTTGTATTTTTTTGTATGCTGCTCTTTCTATGCCATTTTAATATTTGAGAAATGAACCAATGATATTAGGCCACTCTTGGCCATGATTACAGACACGTGTGTCTTGACGCTATATAAACGAGACATCCCGCAGTGTTTGTGATTGTACGCTGATGAAGACACTTCGGCTGTCGACAAGTTGGTAAACTATTATTTTTGCATCTGAGTGTGCGGCTCTCCTTTATTTTTAAGCGTTAGAAGCCAGCCCTGCCAATGAAATGCAAAATGTGAAACTGAAGTTCTTTAGACATAGAATATTCAAGACAACAAAATGAGACTTGGAAGGATGGCTTTGCGAAACTACAGGACACATCACGGCATATGTCATTTGGCCAGTGCATAAGAAAATAACAGTCAGGCAGTTGATAAGACGGTACATCTTTATGGTGTATGTTCTCATGGCATTTCATAGGAACATTCCATAGACTTGTACAAATGTCCATCTGAACTGAATTATGAAACAATGATTCAAGTTGAGGGAGACAGTTACATCATTGGGACACATAATGTTTGCCAGAGATCACTCTGCAGTATTCTGACCCAATCATATTTTTTGTCTAATTAGTTGTCTCAGATTCAAGAGGGACCTGTTAGCACTAATATGCAAGGCTCTGTAATAATGACACGTCACTCTACCAATTAAAGGTGTCAAACAAGAACACACACACACACACACACACACACACACACACACACACACACACACACACACACACACATGCAAACATTCATCTAGTACACTGTCATTTCACCTCTCTAGTTCTCATGATTCTCAAAGAGCATATTGCATCAGCAAAACTCAATCTGTTCTCTGTGACTGATGTCACTGAGACTATATTGTCTCTACTGGGTAAGTGAACAACTCTTTAATAATGTTAGTTTTACTTTTTAAAGTTTCTGACACCAGAGGGTCCTGTTATCCAATGTATCAAAGGCTCAGGAACAATGAGGTCCAAAACTCTAAGGAATTCTACCAATTAAAGGTGTTGGAAACACACAAATGCTTTCCTCCAGGGCCCTAATAAGGCCCCAATTCAGCATAAACATTCAAAGTGAACCTAAGTAAAGCTCTATTGTCGTTTGTGTGAGTGTAACAGTGTTCCTTCTGTACCTCTCCTCACCCTTACCTGGGCTCGAACCAGGAACCCTCTGCACACATCACCCTCGAAGCATTGTTACCTATCGCTCTACAAGAGCCGCGACCATTGAAGAGCAAGCAACAACTACTTCAAGGTCTCAGAGAGAGTGACGTCACCAAATCAAATGCTATTAGCGTGCATCCCGCTAACTAGCTAGCCATTTCACACCGGTTACATGAGCACAACTTCCACTAGGCCTCAGCCTCAATACAACTCTTACCCCAAACACATCTCATCAGGAGACCATGAGTCTGACTCACCTCTGCTACACATTTTACATTTTAGTCATTTAGCACATTGTGGCATTGATAAAGATACTCATGAAGAGGTAGGTTTTCAGACTAAACCTCCCCCTAAACTCACTCAAGTCTCAATGCTACACCCTCTCTGTAGTGTCTTTGACAAATAACAAGACATTTTCACAAGTACAGAACTGAAATTACATTTGTTTTACCTGGCCTCTCTGAGTTGGCACATCCTGATTTCATGGAGCATGGTCCAGGATCAACACATATATAATATGATCCAGGGTCAATATAGACATATCTAACATGCCAAAAGACTCTTGTGTGACCCCTGACCTGCCAGCAGTGATGTAGGGAGAGCAGTGGTAGTGAGAGTAGTGGTAGTGAGAGTAGTGGTCGTGAGAGTAGTAGTAGTGAGAGTAGTGGTAGTGAGAGTATTGGTAGTGAGAGTAGTGGTAGTGAGAGTAGTGGTAGTGGTACTGAGAGTAGTGGTAGTGAGAGTATTGGTAGTGGTACTGAGAGTAGTGGTAGTGAGAGTAGTAGTAGTGAGAGTAGTGGTAGTGAGAGTAGTGTTAGTGAGAGTATTGGTAGTGAGAGTAGTGGTAGTGAGAGTAGTGGTAGTGAGAGTATTGGTAGTGAGAGTAGTGGTAGTGAGAGTAGTGGTAGTGAGAGTAGTGGTAGTGGTACTGAGAGTAGTGGTAGTGAGAGTAGTGGTAGTGAGAGTAGTGTTAGTGAGAGTAGTGTTAGTGAGAGTAGTGGTAGTGAGAGTAGTGGTAATGAGAGTAGTGGTAGTGAGAGTAGTGGTAGTGAGAGTAGTGGTAGTGAGAGTAGTGGTAGTGAGAGTAGTGGTAGTGAGAGTAGTGGTAGTGAGAGTAGTAGTAGTGACAGTAGTGGTAGTGAGAGTATTGGTAGTGAGAGTATTGGTAGTGAGAGTAGTGGTAGTGAGAGTAGTGGTAGTGAGAGTAGTGGTAGTGAGAGTAGTGGTAGTGGTACTGAGAGTAGTGGTAGTGAGAGTAGTGGTAGTGAGAGTAGTAGTAGTGAGAGTAGTGGTAGTGAGAGTAGTGGTAGTGAGAGTAGTAGTAGTGAGAGTAGTGGTAGTGAGAGTAGTGGTAGTGGTAGTGAGAGTAGTAGTAGTGAGAGTAGTGGTAGTGAGAGTAGTGGTAGTGAGAGTAGTAGTAGTGAGAGTAGTGGTAGTGAGAGTAGTGGTAGTGGTAGTGAGAGTAGTAGTAGTGAGAGTAGTGGTAGTGAGAGTAGTGGTAGTGAGAGTAGTGATAGTGAGAGTAGTGGTAGTGAGAGTAGTGGTATTGAGAGTAGTGGTAGTGAGAGTATTGGTATTGAGAGTAGTGGTATTGAGAGTAGTGGTATTGAGAGTAGTGGTAGTGAGAGTAGTGGTAGTGAGAGTAGTGGTAGTGAGAGTAGTGGTAGTGAGTGTAGTGGTAGTGAGAGTAGTGGTAGTGAGAGTAGTGGTAATGAGAGTAGTGGTAGTGAGAGTAGTAGTAGTGAGAGTAGTGGTAGTGAGAGTAGTGGTAGTGAGAGTAGTAGTAGTGAGAGTAGTGGTAGTGAGAGTAGTGGTAATGAGAGTAGTGGTAGTGAGAGTAGTGGTAGTGAGAGTAGTGGTAGTGAGAGTAGTGGTAGTGAGAGTAGTGGTAGTGAGAGTAGTAGTAGTGACAGTAGTGGTATTGAGAGTAGTGGTAGTGAGAGTAGTGGTAGTGAGTAGTGGTAGTGAGAGTAGTGGTAGTGAGAGTAGTGAGAGTAGTGGTAGTGAGAGTAGTGGTAGTGAGAGTAGTGGTAGTGAGAGTAGTAGTAGTGAGAGTAGTGGTAGTGAGAGTAGTGGTAGGGAGAGTAGTAGTAGTGAGAGTAGTAGTAGTGAGAGTAGTAGTAGTGAGGGTAGTGGTAGTGAGAGTAGTGGTAGTGAGAGTAGTGGTAGTGGTAGTGAGAGTAGTGGTAGTGAGAGTAGTGGTAGTGAGGGTAGTGGTAGTGAGAGTAGTGGTAGTGAGAGTAGTGGTAGTGAGAGTAGTGTTATTGAGAGTAGTGGTAGTGAGAGTAGTGGTAGTGAGTGTAGTAGTAGTGAGAGTAGTGGTAGTGAGTGTAGTAGTAGTGAGAGTAGTGGTAGTGGTAGTGAGAGTAGTGGTAGTGAGAGTAGTGGTAGTGAGAGTAGTGTTAGTGAGAGTAGTGGTAGTGAGAGTAGTGTTAGTGAGAGTAGTGGTAGTGAGAGTAGTGGTAGTGAGAGTAGTAGTAGTGAGAGTAGTGGTAGTGAGTGTAGTGTTAGTGAGAGTAGTGGTAGTGAGAGTAGTGTTAGTGAGAGTAGTGGTAGTGAGAGTAGTGGTAGTGAGAGTAGTAGTAGTGTAGTGGTAGTGAGTGTAGTTGTAGTGAGAGTAGTGGTAGGGAGAGTAGTAGTAGTGAGAGTAGTGGTAGTGAGAGTAGTAGTAGTGAGAGTAGTGGTAGTGAGAGTAGTGGTAGGGAGAGTAGTAGTAGTGAGAGTAGTAGTAGTGAGAGTAGTAGTAGTGAGGGTAGTGGTAGTGAGAGTAGTGGTAGTGAGAGTAGTGGTAGTGGTAGTGAGAGTAGTGGTAGTGAGAGTAGTGGTAGTGAGAGTAGTGGTAGTGAGAGTAGTTATTGAGGAGTAGTGGTAGTGAGAGTAGTGGTAGTGAGTGTAGTAGTAGTGAGAGTAGTGGTAGTGAGTGTAGTAGTAGTGAGAGTAGTGGTAGTGGTAGTGAGAGTAGTGGTAGTGAGAGTAGTGGTAGTGAGAGTAGTGTTAGTGAGAGTAGTGGTAGTGAGAGTAGTGTTAGTGAGAGTAGTGGTAGTGAGAGTAGTGGTAGTGAGGTAGTAGTAGTGAGAGTAGTAGTAGTGAGTGTAGTGTTAGTGAGAGTAGTGGTAGTGAGGGTAGTGGTAGTGAGAGTAGTGGTAGTGAGAGTAGTGGTAGTGAGAGTAGTGGTAGTGAGTAGTAGTGGTAGTGAGAGTAGTGGTAGTGAGAGTAGTGGTAGTGAGAGTAGTGGTAGTGAGAGTAGTGTTAGTGAGAGTAGTGGTAGTGAGAGTAGTGGTAGTGAGAGTAGTAGTAGTGAGAGTAGTGGTAGTGAGTGTAGTAGTGGTAGTGTGGAGTGAGGTAGTGGTAGTGGTAGTGTAGTGGTAGTGAGGTAGTGGTAGTGAGAGTAGTGGTAGTGAGTAGTAGTGGTAGTGGTAGTGTAGTAGTAGTGAGAGTAGTGGTAGTGAGTGTAGTGGTAGTGAGTGTAGTGGTAGTGAGAGTAGTGGTAGTGAGAGTAGTGGTAGTGAGAGTAGTGGTAGTGAGTGTAGTGTTAGTGAGAGTAGTGGTAGTGAGTGTAGTAGTAGTGAGAGTAGTGGTAGTGAGTGTAGTGGTGGTAGTGAGTGTAGTGTTCATAACCAATATGTTGAGGTTGAAGTGTCTCCTGCTCTGTTGTGTTTCCATCGTTCAGCTAGTTGATAACAGGAAGAGGATTGTCACAGGTTAGAGACACAGGGTTGTTCACCACCAGACTCACATGTTCTAGACCTGGTTCTGACCACAGATAATGGGGAAACTGGAGGGACAAAACACACAGACTGTATATTAACACACACACACACACACACACACACACACACACACACACACACACACACACACACACACACAGCAAGGTGTCAGATCGATTAGATCCTGGGTGGCCGTGTGGCGCTCCATCGCTGACCCTGGGTTGTGGCTAATAATGTGGAGTTGCCAAGAGGTTAGCCATTATGCCCTTAAAGGGAAATTAAACTCAAAAAACATCTTTAGTTTTTTTGTTTACTAGTCCACTGTTGATAGAGTCCCAAAATGATTTTACTGTCATATGTCAACTTTTCAAGATATTGGACTTTCAAGAATCAAAGTGTCACTGGCCACAGCATCACACAGTATGATGATGCCTTTTGCATCATACAATCTTTTGCTTCATCATGATGATGTGGCTGTCGACACTTTGGTTCTTGTTTTTGAGTGACATTTCCCTTTAAAGATGGAATTCGTAATGGTGAAACTGCCATGTCCGTTTGCGATATTACAGGTGGGATTGTCACACCCTGATCTGTTTCACCTGTCGTTGTGCTTGTTTCCACCCCCCTCCAGGTGTCGCCCATCTTTCCGTTATCCCCTGCGTATTTATACCTGTATTCTCTGTTTGTCTGTTGCCAGTTCGTCTTGTCTTGTCAGGTATTACCAGCGTTCTATGCCAACTTCCTGTTTCTCTAGTTCTGTTTCCTAGATTTTCCTGAACTTTCTTAGACACTACGTTGCCAAAAGTATGTGGACAGCTGCTCATTGAAAATCTCATTCCAAAATCATGGGTAATAATACGGAGTTGGTTGTAGATGACTAGATGGCTAATTGCTGCTGGGACTTCCATTCAGCTTCCATTCAGCCACTAGACCATTAGTAAAGTTTGTCATTGATGTTGGATGATTAGGCCTGGCTCGCGGTCAGTGTTCCAATTCATCCCAAAGGTGGTCATTGGGGTTGAGGTCAGAGCTCTGTGCAGGCCAGTCAGGTTCTTCCACACAGATCTCAACAAACCTATTTATGAATGGACCTCACTTTGTGCATGGGAGCATTTTCATGCTGGAACAGGAAATGGCTTTCCCCAAACTGTTGTCACAAAGTCTAGAATGTCATTGTATGCTGTAGTGTTAAGATTTCCCTTCACTGGAACTAAGGGGTCTAGCTCCAACCATGAAAAACGGCCCCAGACCATTATTCCTCCACCACCAAACTTTACAAGCAACATGCATTGGGGCAGATAGCATTCTCATGGCATCCGCCAAATCCAGATTTGTCACTCCAGGGAAGGCATTTTTCACTGCACCAGATTACAACGGTGGCGTGCTTTACACCACTCGAGCCAACACTTGGCATTGCGCATGGTGATTTTAGGCCAATGTGCGGCTACACGGCCATGGAAACCCATTTCATGAAGCTCCTGACGAACAGTTCTTATGCTGACGTTGCTTCCAGAGGCAGTTTGGAACTCGGTAGTGAGTGTTGCAACTGAGGACAGAGGACTCCCGCCTTCCCGTTCTTTGAGCTTGTGTACCACTTCTCGGCTGAGACATTGTTGCTCCTAGATGTTTCCATTAAATAATAACAGCAATAACAGCTGAAAGGGGCAGCAGGGCAGACATTTGATGAACTGACTTTGAAAGGTGACATCCTATGACGGTGCCACGTTGAAAGTCACTAAGCTCTTCAGTCAACCCATTCTATTGCCAATGTTGGTCTATGGAAATTGCATGGCTGTGTGATTGAGTTTATACCACTGTCAGCAACGTGTGTGGCTGAAATAGCCAAATCCACAAATATGAAGGGGTGTAACCATCTTATATATGTATATCATATGTATATTTGTATTCCCAATCATGTGAAATCCATCTAATGAATTAATTTCAAATGACTGATTTCCTTATGACTGTATTCAGTAAAATCTTGCGTTTATATTTTTGTTCAGTATAGAATAAGTCAAGTTATCCCTCTGTCACAGATTGTGAATTATACTGCCTTACTCTGGCCACTGTACATACTGAAAGTAATACCTGTCCTCTTTTTTACTCTGAAGGAAAACATTTTTAAAAAATGTAGCTCTTTACTCCAGCACTTTGGATATGAGATCAAATGTTTAATATGAGGCGACATTATAGAATGTCACCTTTTATTTGAGGGTATTTTCATATATGAAGGGCACAATTCGGCATTTGCTGTATGATTGATGAGGATCTCCATATCGCAAACGTACAGTCCCTTACTAGACGTCCGCAAATGTTTTTAAAATAGACTGGCATCCTGGAGCCGTGCCCCAGGGCCAGATCTACAGGGAAGTCATCAAAATAAGTCTCTCTGACATTTGTTTTCCATTTTATTATTTTAATTTATTTTCCCGCTGTTCGGGAAAATTCCACCAAATGGGGAGTGGCTGCTTAATGCAAATGGACAAAACATCACCAATGTGACATGGCCATTTCTCCTAAATGGAAAAGACTTCAAAGATGAAACTCGGTGAGCACGGGTTTGGCCAAATGAGCTGTTAGCCCAGAAACATGATGGTGTCAAGGCGTCAACGCTTTTTGAGTTCAAAAAAATATTAGAAAATAAATATTTTAAAAAACAGTACACCCTTTGGAAGTCCTCTAACACAATATTTTGCTGCCTGTGCCATGTCCCATAGCAGTCTCTTTCTGATGTAAAGCAGAGGCAAACTGAACAAGTGGTGCAGTTCATGCAACACAGAACACAACGACGCCTTCATGCTGTGCCCTTTTGGCCCTGAGGCACAGTCATGCCTGCAGTAATGAACTGTGGTATAGGAACACCACTGGGGGCAGAGGTAGAGCGGGCAGCTTGGCACCGGGGGCTCCCAGTCGGAGTCGCTATCACTGTGGAAGAAAACATTAAGAAAATATTTGTATTGTATGAGCCTTTTATCATCACATAAAATAAACAGATATGTATTGTATAGAGCAGAGGGAACAGTCACTAAGGTGAAGTGCTGTTCCATTCAACTCCGGCCATTGTTGTGGGCCTGCCCTCCCTGAACAGCACCCAATGGCTATTTCAAATGGAAATGGAGAGGAGTAGCAGGCGCAGTGGCCATGTGTGTGTTTGCTGTTCTACTCCATTCCATTTGAATAAAATAATGGAAAATATAATCCGACATGGAAAATATATATATCTGACATGGAATATATATATATATATATATATATACACACACACACACACACACACAAACCACACATTTCATTGCAAATTGCAAATTTGATTTGATTTGATTTGACATTTCATTGCAAATTGCAAAATACATATATATACTGTATATGTACATACTCTTATTCATCCCTTTACATTTGTGTGTGTCAGGTAGTTGTTGTGAATTTGTTAGATTACTTG
Organism: Oncorhynchus nerka; assembly: GCF_034236695.1. Lineage (NCBI taxonomy): Eukaryota > Metazoa > Chordata > Actinopteri > Salmoniformes > Salmonidae > Oncorhynchus > Oncorhynchus nerka. Next base: position 39,618 of record NW_027039871.1, on the reverse strand, counting down.
TTATATATTACTGCATAGTCAGAACTAGAAGCACAAGCATTTCGCTACACTTTCAAAAACATCTGCTAACCGTGTGTATGTGACCAATACATTTGATTTGGTAGGCATTTCGTAGATACAGCTTGGAGAAGACAGTGGCCCCCTGGAGCAGCTCGAAGGCTGAGGAAATGAGTGTTAGCTGATAACGGTTCTTCACAGTGATATCACTGAGTCCCCTGTAGTCAATGCACTGCCGCAGGGTGTTGTCCTTCTTCTAGACAAAGAAGAACCCTGTGCCAGCGGGAGAGGAGGAGGGACAGATAAATCCTGTAGCTAGGGGGTCCCCAATGTAGTCATCAATAGCCTTGGTCTCTGGTCCCGACAGCGAGTACAAACGTCCCTGGGGCACCGTGGTGCCAGGGAGAAGGTCAATCCCGCAGTCATAGGGACGGTGCGGCGGAAGGGAAGTGGCCCGGGCCTTGCTGAACACCTCCCAGAAGATCCTGGTACTCCACGGGAATGGCAGAGAATTCTGGAGCCACCTCCGAGGGCCCCGGGAGACGTCCCAGGGCAGACTGCCCCGACTTCAGACAATGGGCATGGCAGAAGAGACTCCAGCCCATGATAGCACACGTAGAACAGTTTATGAGTGGAATGTGTTGCTGGAGACGGAAGAATCCCAACACCATGGGAATCTGGGGGTACTTGATGAGCAGGAAATGAATGGTCTCGCTGTGATTCCCTTACACACGTAGGTTGATGGGAGTGGTGTTATTGGTGACCCGACCTATAGAGCGCACGTCCAGCACTCTAACATCTATGGGAATGGAGAAGGGCTGAGTGGGGATGTTCAGCTCGGAAGCCAGTGTGGCATCCTGAAAGCTCTCATCGGCCCCCCGAGTCAATGAGAACCCAGAGAGATTTGGACTGGTTCCCCCACAGCAGAATGACATGGAAAGGGGTGCGAGTAAGGGAAGCAGAAAAGTTCTCCATATGGCCCACCAGAGTACTCGCTCCCTGGAGAGCCTGGTCCGTTACCGGGCACGATAATACAAAATGACGCACAATACAGACATCTCCTTGTGCTGATCCTGTGTTGCCGTTCTGCTGGCGACAGCCCAGCTCTGCCTAGTTGCATGGTGTTGGGAAACAGTGCCTCTGCCCTTTTCGGTGACTCTCGAGGAAAGTCGGAAACCTTGGTGTCGTTGCGCAGCTGGTCCAGGTCTGCTGGGTCAGTCAGGGCAAATTCCTACTATCAGATATGAAGGTAAGACCCACATTCAGACCATGTTGGATAACCAATAGTTTCAAAATCCCAAAGGGGCAGGCAAACAGACAGGTTAAGGCAGGCAGGGGTCAATAGTCCAGCGAAGTGGGAGAAAGGTACAGGACGCCAGGCAGGCTCAGGGTCAGGGTCAGGCAGAGTCGTCAGGCAAGCAGGCTCAGAGACAGGTCAGGCAAGGGTCAAACCCAAGAGGGCAAGAAAAAGCGAGACTGGGGAAAAGCAGGAGCTGAGACAAAACGCTGGTTGGCTTGAACAAACAAGACAAAGATGCACAGACAGACAGAAAACACAGGTATAAATACACAGAGGATAATGAGGAAAAAGGGAGACACCTGGAGGGGGGTGGACACAATCACAAAGACAGGTGAAACAGATCAGGGTGTGACACAAACAGGCAAAATGTCAGTAGAGAGACAAAGTGGACTCGCAATTGAACGGCTCAGACACGGGATTTATGAATAATTCAGTTCAGATCGACATTTTTATGATCTATGGAATGTTCCTATGGAATCCCACTATTTTGATTGCATTTGCTATTAGCATCTCATCAACTTCCCTACTTTCAACTTTCCTATACACTGACCAGCTGACATGTGGCGTGCCATCATGTGTCCTGAGGTTGTGGATTATGGACCAAACTGAACTCTGACATCGCCCAAAATAGTTAGCCTTACACAGTTTAAAATGTAAAAAAGCCTTTGAGAGACCAAAACATCAATATAATATATTTTCCCCATTAAAATGCTCAGTTAAGTAAAAGTACCTTTTCTCTTATCTTTTACACTCTTTAACGATCAGTAAGGCTGAAGGACAGGCTAGGTGGGCACAGCAACATCCAATCCTGTCATACATTACATCATGCTTTCACAAATGATTTGTTTAACCAACCATTTGCTCATTTGTGTGTTCACTTGTGTATGTGGTGGTGGTGGTGGTGGTGGTGGTGTGTGTGTGTGTGTGTGTGTGTGTGTGTGTGTGTGTGTGCAGAGAGACTCCGGGGAGGGGAGTTTCTGTCAGTAACTCAGGTATAAATAAAGAGGCAGAGCTCAGAGTTTCTCAGAAGGTGGACCTGACAGGGTCACACACAGGATCAAGCAGGACCTCAGCATTTTAACTTTTTAATACAAATGGAATCACATGAAGATGTTCAATACTGTTTTCAAGACAGAAACTCTTCTTGCAGAAAGGCTTTGCTATCGACATCTATCTACATAACACTGTACATCTTCTTCTCATTGATTTCAGCAGTTACAGTACTTTTGAACCTACTGGTGATCATCTCCATCTCTCACTTCAAGCAGCTCCACACTACAACCAACCTGCTCATCCTCTCTCTGGCTGTGTCAGATCTCCTGGTTGGACTGATTGTGATACCAGTAATGACTGTAGCATTAATGGAACCATGCTGGGGTTTTGGGGAATATTTCTGTGTGTTTCATGCCTACATTGCTTCTTTATGTACTTCTTTATCTCTGGGCAATTTGGTCTTGATATCTATTGACCGCTATGTTGCTGTGTGTGATCCCTTATTGTACCACTCTAAAATAACAACAACAAGAATCACGTGTTGTATATCCATCACCTGGTGTTGTTGTATCATATACCGTGCTGCTAATATACAAACTTTTGTAAATGTACAGGTACCAAGTAGGTGTTTGAAAGAATGTATTACTGTTGAAGGGTCAGTCTGGGTTAATATCACTGACCTTGTAATTACAATAGCTGTCCCGTGCTCTGTTATTATAACACTTTATGTGAAAATCTTTGTGGTGGCCAGATCACAGGCCAGAAAGGTATTTTCAAAAGAGGCTGCCAGTGTGTCTGGTGTTAAAACTGTACAGGCAAGTAAGTCTGAGAGAAAAGCAGCAACAACTCTAGGTATTGTTGTTTTCAACTATCTCATTGGTTGGATTCCATCTCTAATTGTTTTCTTTTTCTTTTCTGTTTTAATTGATCATTTATTATCATATTTCATTCGTTTTCTGTCATTTGTTAATTCCTTAATTAATCCAATCATTTATGCTTTCCTTTATCCATGGTTTAAAGTGACAGCTAAACTTATATTAAGACGTTCATTGTTCCAATAATGTGATTCCCTAGTTATACTGACATGACTCATCTCACTGTTGTCATCATAGGTACATGTGGTGTTGATAAAGAATGATTTGCCTGGATTGTAATGGAATGACTTGGAGAAGTTATAAGAATGCATAAGCTTGTTTTATAAAAGACATTGTAGTCATTGTGGATTGTGTACTCCAAATACCTAAGGCTGTGGTTGTTCCATGTTAATGATAAATAGTATGTAAGTATTCTAATAGAACATTCTGAGGACGTCATGAGTCATTCTATATGTTGGTTAACATCTCCCTCTAGTGGCTCAATTGTGACACAACGTCTTCATCAAGTGCAGTAAAGTTGAAATGTATAATACTCCATGATATCAGATAATGTCCAGGTCTAAATAAATGCTGTGTTGTGTAAGTAGTTGATGGTAAAATGTAAGAATATACATGTATGGTTAACACTTTATAATAACATTCAGTAATAAACCATTTGTAAGGAATTTAGTCTGCTCACCATTTAATATTAAGGCCACATTTACTAAATGTTATTCAGCTAGGTATTCTGACATTTATAAATAACTACTACAGTATATACATGAATTATTCAACACAACAGAGGAGACCATTAGCAGACACTTCAACCTCAACATACTGGGTATGAATAGTACCACTACACTCACTACATCACTGCTGCCAGGTTAGGGGTCACACCAGAGCAGCTCTCTCAGATGCTGTTTACTCTGAATGAATATAGAGTGGGTATCACACTAAATCATTTATAAGTAAATTGTTTATTCATAATGTCATTTATCCAATATTTATTTTATTAAACTGGTAATTCACGTAATCATAAAAAACTTATAGTACATAATGATTCATAAGATCAAACCAAAGATGTGAAAATGTATTTTTCCCATTTAATACTCAGTAAAGTAGTTTTCCCTAAAGTGAAGACTATTCTTTATAAATGTTTTGAACAGTGAACAGTGACCATTTTGAACAGTGACCAGTGGTGTGCTGAAGGAAGTAATATGTTTTGTCTGAAAACGGTAACAGTCCTGTTTGTTGGCAGTGATGGATTGCAGTCACTCAGTAGAAATAAAATAAAATGTTACTTGTCAAAAACATTGGTTTAGCCGATGTTATTGCGGATGTAGCGAGATGTTTATGCACCTAGTTCCGACAGTGAAGCAATATCTAACAATTTAACGACAAATACCTAATACACACAAATCTAAGTAAAGGACTGGAAGAATATATGAATATATGGATGAACAATGTCAGAGTCACACAGACTAAGAGCAGTTCAGAGACTGATTACAGGGTAATGGAACCAATATCTAAATACATAAATTACCTGAAAATTACATTTAAAGGGTTACTACCTTTAATACACTACCAAATCAAATCAAAATCATATTTTATTGGTCACATACAAATATTCAGCAGATGTTGCAGCTGAAGCAAAATTGTGTTCCAAGCTCCAACAGTGCAGTAGAATCTAACAATTCACAATAATACACACCCACACAAATACAAGTAAAAGAATGGAATTTAAAAAATTATTTTGTTAAGCAATGTCTGAGTGGTATTGACAAAATACAATACATATATATACATACACACACATTAGATGAGTAAAGCAGTATGTAAACATTAAATTGACTAGTGTTCCATTATTAAAGTGACCAGGGATTCCATGTCTATGTACATAGGGCAGCATACTCTAAGGTGTAGGGTTGAATAACTGGGTGGTAGTCTGCTTGTGCTGGCTATTTAACAGTCTGAGGGCCTTGAGTGCCAGCTTTGATGCACCTGTACTGACCTCGCCTTCTGGATGACAGCGGGGTGAACAGGGCGTGGCTCGGGTGGTTGATGTCCTTGATGATCGTTGGGCAGACCACACCACTCTCTGGAGAGTCACAAGAATTCAGATCCTTTACTCAGTACCTTGTTGAAGCACATTTGCCAGTGATTCCAGGGTATGACGCTACAAGCTTGGCACACCTATATTTGTGGAATTTGGCCCATTCTTCTCTGCAGATCCTCTCAAGCTCTGTCAGGTTGGCTGGGGAGTGTTGCTGCACAGCTATTTTCAGGTCTCTCCAGAGATCTTCGATCGGGTTCAAATCCGGGCCACAAAAACCATTGAGACTTGTCCCGAAGCCAATCCTGCGTTGTCTTGGCTGTGTGTTAGGGTCGTTGTTCTGTTGGAAGGTGAACTTTAGACCCAGTCTGAGATCCTGCTCCAGAGCTAACAGGACTAATTAAGGGTAATAAGGCTGGTGGAACTCTGCATAGAGGGTTCTAGGATGAACCCTCCAAAGATTATAAACTGAGACATGGAATTGTTTTAAGATGTTTTTCATACTATGGATCATTTAGCTATTTTCTTAATGCATTTTAAAATAAAGCTGTAATGTAACAAAATGTGGAAAAGGTAAAGGGGTCTGAATACTTTCCCAACGCACTGTATACATGGTAAAAACAGATCTTTACTTTTGATTTATTTTTGGACTCTTTGGCAGTAAATTATTTCCATACTTCCCTTTATTTTTAAAAACTGGTACGGGTTACCTTGAGGCGAGTTTTGTGAGTCTTGAGGGCATCATACAAAACAACCAACATGTAGGAGTTTGTGAGAGTTGACGGTGTGGTCATAATAGTTTGTAGTCCAAACCGTTCGGATGCTACAGACAGAAGTTTTCCCATCGGCGGTACCAACTTCAGACAAGGCCCGTGAAGTTTGTGGGCATAGAAGAGACGCTACAGACATTGTCATGAAAAGACCGATTTTTCTGGTCTGACAAAAACCACTGTAGCTCTGCCACCTTCCACCACAGATGAGACATCGGTGGATGTGATGGATTGAAACGCAGCCTGTGCCAAAAACCATCTCCGGCTTAAAGATGGATTTTGATGGGGAGGCCTAGGCTCCTTTTGTCATGGGCAGCACCATTGAGGGCTTTCAACATTTTGAAAGAGTCAACACATTAACATGCCACAGGATATAACCATTGGACTTTAGGCTATGAGCTAAACTCCCAGCAGAGCCCACCTCATAGCCTATGGGATATTCATTGAAGAGGTGGAGGATGGGAAATGTGATCTGCATAACATACCTTTGTAACGCCTTGTCTGTATACCTGCAAACAGACACAAAAGTGAGCAGTTCAGTCATCTGCATCCAGTACAGATAGTCTTCAACATATTCTTACCTCTTCGTTGATTGATATCCATTGAATTGTGTCCCATTTTATGTTTTAGAAAGATTTGCACAAATATGAAACGCTAGATGGTATCATCATAAAAGGGACAAACATAAATTGAGGAGATCTTTACTTGATCCATAAAGTGTATTCATTTTTAAAATGGTAAGACATATGCATTTTTTTTTAAACACACAAAAAAAATGAAATACTATACCATTGCCTCCTATGAAAAATGTTAAGCTCAAATCCAAAATCCTAGTTTGAGTCAAGAGACATTTTATTTCATTGTACTTTTTTACACTTTTGTTCCCAATTGGTAGTTATAGTATTGTTCCATCGAATTGTTGGGGTTGATACAGTTTTTCAATAGCAAATCAAGTCTCTGGAAATTACAAACTTTAGAAGCCTTGAATGCACAAGATTGCATTTCCTGCTCAGCAACAAAAGCGTGATCAAATTAAGATCCTACATCAGTATATGACAGAAGTAAGTCTCCTCTATAAAGTCAATTTATATCTGAACTTTGTGTTTGGTGAAAATGTGCCTCTGCCAAACTGAAAAGAGATCATCTGTCAGAATAATACCAAAAGCCTTTTCATAACAGTATAATCAATGAATAAGCGTTTTATTACAGGTAAAAATGTTAAAAACAACCATTCAAACTTCTCTACAATCCACACCAGCAACCGAATGCATTTCATCTGCAGCCACACTCATCCACCACCATGTCTTGGTAATGACGTAGGACTACGTTGTCATTGTTGTCGTAGTAGAGCATGGATACAGGTGACAGGCGGATGGGTACGCAGCAGGGCTGGGGTGTGCCGTGGGGGTCCAGGGAGTGCACCAGAGTCTGCAGGATGGCATGGTTAGTGCCATTCAGGCTCTCGCTCAGTGGGAACGGGCACTCTCCGTGGCAGTAATTGGCAAGGTAGCCCTGCGGAGCGATGATCCAGTCCTGCCAGCCCACATCCTTGAATTCAATGTAGAGGCGGCGCGGCTTACACACGTTGCTGGGTGTAACCGGCAGGTAGACGGCGCTCCTCTTCTGCCGAGAGCGGCACTGGAGTGGATTCAGGGATACAACCACCAGGGAGGCATGGAACTCTGGGAGGGTTACGGTCGGCCCTAACGGCACAGCGTTCACAAGGTTCTGGGACATGAAGATGTCTGTCGCCTGGGTGTGGACGGGGTGTGGCTGCAGCTCCAGCACCAGGCCGTAGTTATGACCCGGTTTACGCCAGTTGTCTGCCAGTGCTGTGAGGTCCAAGGTGAGAGATCCGGCCTCTGGTTCCAGCTGCACCGACTGGGACAGCACCAGCCTGCGGTGGGCCTCGTGGCTCGCTCCCCTCAGGGTCGCACGCAACACCTTGTACAGGGACACGCTGAGCGCCTGTGGGCCCAGGAGGAACCTTGGTGTGCGGAACATGTCCCACTGGAACTTGATTTCCAGCTGCGCCAGAGAGAGCTGCTCCACGGGCTGCAGCACAGACATGTTGAAGAACATGTATTTCTCCACACAGCCTTGGCAGCTGCCGCTCCAGCCTGACACCAGCCTACCTGCAGAGGACTCACAAAAAAAATATTTAAAAAATAAAATAAAAGTACATTAGGGCTACACTTTAGATGTAGGACCTAGGTTTCAATTGACAGTATTTGGAAGGTCGCAGTCAATATCGGCCTTTAGCTGCATAAACAAACCAAATTCTCTCTGACCTTGTCCCCCTTGTTTCGCTTTTCATTGGTCAATTCTGGCTCTAAAACAACAGGAACTCCAGATGTAATTGTTTTCAAAAAAACAAAATGGTACAATATCTGTAAAATATCAAACAAGTTCCAGTGTGGATTGTGTAGGCCCATGTAGCACGATGACTCATTTCATATTTTGTTTAAAAAAAAACAGACATTCCCTCTGTCATCCACTGATCTTAAAGGGGAAATCTGCCACCTTTTAGGAAAACAGCCGAGGGATGTGGCTTTAGAAATGTAGCCTAACCACTCAAATTCATACAGGCCCATCCATTTTATCAAAAGGATAGTTTAACCATGTTTTCAGGCTATACAGTTCACAATTACATTTAGATGTTACTTAATTGTTTTACAAACAGGGTAAGACAAGCTTATATTCTTTCTCTGTCTGTCCCATATCTGCTTGTGAATTTAAAAGTCCCTGCGTGCCCATGTGTGATTGATCATTGGCGCTGATTGATTGGCATCCCGGATGGTTTCTATCGACACCTAGGTGTGAGACTGCATAGACAAGATATGCTAATGAGGACCTATCTCACAGATAAGAGCATTTGCCTAAAATCTACAAAAGTTACATTCAAGTTAGCCTACCTCAATTATGCCCGCTTTTCTTGAGTTTCTATCATTATGACAGAACGAAAACAATTGTATTTCTGCTATCTCTATCCAAATGAATCTCTGAGGATCTTGACATTAATCAAATCACATTTATTTATAAAGCCCTTCTTACATCAGCTGATATCTCAAAGTGCTGTACCAAAACCCAGCCTAAAACCCCAAACAGCAAGCAATGCAGGTGTAGAAGATTTTCAAAAAGTAAGTGAATATCTAATCTCCATTTGTGAATTTATGAAACCTTTGCCGGTGTAAAAATATTTTGATCTGGGGTGCTGTCCTCAAACAATCGCACGGCTACTGTAAATCGGACAGTGCAGTTAGATTAACAAGAATGTAAGCTTTTAACCGATATGAGACACTTATATGTACCTAAATGTTTAATATCCATCATTTTTATGATTATATATTTGATTTGCGTTCCCTCCAGTTTCCCCAGAAGTTGTCCCGCTAAGGGAATGCCCTAAAAAGGTTATTAAGAATTTCACTATACACTGCAACTACTTCTGCGACCCTGTGCATGTGACTTAATAAACATCGAAACTAATCTACAAAAAAATGTATAGGAGGGCACACTTGCCACTGGACTGGAAAGCTATCCTATCACAGGAGTGAACCATGGCAAACATCAGAGGTGCGCACTCTCTGTACATTTCTATGGACAGCAGCTTTCATTACTTTTCTCCAAACAGTCTTTCTCCGCTCACTCGAGAATTGAATGAGGAAACTTGTTGAGATCTCGTCATGGAAACAAGTGCACGGTAAAGATATGAGTCAAAGTAACGCATGCGTTGTTTGACAAAATAACTGTAATATTTACCCAATAAAAAAAAAGGGAACACGTTACTCTGTACTTAATGCAGCTGGTGGCCACACCAGATACTAACTCTGTTACTCATTAAAGTAATCGGAAACTGGACACTGTGTTTGTAGGTGCACTGACGTGAATGAAGCTACAGCAGCCATGGTGAAAATGGGTAATTTTGGCTTGTTTTTGTTGTTCTCCAAATAGCATTTTTGAGTTTTGAAATTGTATATTTTTTCAAATGCAGTAAATAAGTGTCAAATAAATTAAAATTCAGACAATGAAGACGTGTTGAGAAGAGAGAGGAAGAGAGAAAATATTACCACAAATGAAAAATAATATTTAAAAAAAAAAGTTAAGTCACTGGTGTCTGGAGGTGATGCTGGTAACTTGACATAATATGGACACAGACAGAACAATGTATATCGTCAGCAATACAGACAGAAGTAGTGGCAGTAGTGGCGACCCGTCATTCAGGGCCACATTTTTTGTTATTTTGGCATTAATACATGTCACATATCAGTTTGCAAACAATGTACAAAAATTTTTAAAATCATTGAGTTAATAAAGCCGTATTCAAACATGGTCTCTTGTTTTGCTTTCTTGAGTAAGGAAGCTCCAAAATGCAGGTGTTTCAGCCTAGCTCAGTGCTTTCTGTGATGTTGGGGCAGCCAGCGGAAAATACGGAGCGTAGGGGTTGGTAATGTTCTCTAATTGCGCCGTGATTGGCTCAGTGTTCTGTCACTCATGGGGACACTATGTCACTGATAAATCTAAGGGTAGAGCTAGAAAATTCAAGCTCTTTGTGTCCTGCCATAGAGTTACATTAGAAGTGCCCATCCAAGAAGGCTCAAGGTCATTGGCCACAGATAAAATTACATCAAATCACGGTATATCCACAGTAGCTTTGATTGGACATCATACACTCAAAATCTTAGCTTGCAGGCTAGCAGTCATCATTTTGAATCAAGTCGACAAGCTACTGGCAAATCCTTTTTAATCCTTGTCATATGAAGACAAATAATGAAGGGAATTTATAGATAAAACGTATCGGTGCTCATCGGCCATTGGACATAAACATTACACAACAAGTTGGAAATCACAAATTCAACAATGAGTGGTGTGGAAGGAATCAGTGGTTAACTGCAATGCAATCACTAGCCTGCTATTCAGTGGAGTGGGTGTGTGGTACCAATTCTAGGTTTAAGGGTCTCTTTTCCAAGCTTATGAAAACCAGCTAGATCTACTGTCTCTATTATATTATGACAGACCAACTAGATCTACTGTCTCTATTATATTATGACAGACCAGCTAGATCTACTTTCTCCATTATATTATCACAGACCAACTAGATCTACTGTCTCTATTATATTTTGACAGACCAGGTAGATCTACTGTCTCTATTATATTATGACAGACCAGCTAGATCTACTGTCTCTATTATATTATGACAGACGAGCTATATCTACTGTCTCTATTATATTTTGACAGACCAGGTAGATCTACTGTCTCTATTGTCCTATGACAGACCAGCTAGATCTACTGTCTCTATTATATTATGCCAGATCAGCTAGATCTACTGTCTCTATTATATTATGACAGACCAGCTAGCTCTACTGCCTCTATTATACAATGACAGACCAGGTTAATCTACTGTCTATATTATATTATGACAGACCAGCTAGATATACTGTCTCTATTGTACTATGACAGACCAGCTAGATCTACTGTCTCTATTGTCCTATGACAGACCAGCTAGATCTACTGTCTCTATTATATTTTGACAGACCAGGTTGATCTACTGTCTCTATTATATTATGACAGACCAACTAGATCTACTGTCTCTATTATATAATGACAGACCAGCTATGTCTACTGTCTCTATTATAATATGACACACCAGCTAGATCAACTGTCTCTATTATATTATGACAGACCAGCTAGCTCTACTGCCTCTATTATACAATGACAGACCAGGAAAATCTACTGTCTATATTATATTATGACAGACCAGCTAGATCTACTGTCTCTATTATATTATGACAGACCAGCTAGCTCTACTGCCTCTATTATACAATGACAGACCAGGAAAATCTACTGTCTCAATTGTACAATGACAGACCAGGTAGATCTACTGCCTCTATTATATTATGACAGACCAGCTAGATCTACTGTCTCTTTATATTATGACAGACCAGCTAGATCTACTGTCTCTATTATATTTTGACAGACCAGCTAGATCTACTGTCTCTATTATATTATGACAGACCAGCTAGATCTACTGTCTCTATTATATTATGACAGACCAGCTAGATCTACTGTCTCTATTATATTTTGACAGACCAGCTAGATCTACTGTCTCTATTATATTATGACAGACCAGCTAGATCTACTGTCTCTATTATATTATGACAGACCAGCTAGATCTACTGTCTCTATTATATTATGACAGACCAGCTAGATCTACTGTCTCTATTATATTATGACAGACCAGCTAGATCTACTGTCTCTGTTATATTATGACAGACCAGCTAGATCTACTGTCTCTATTATATTATGACAGACCAGCTAGATCTACTGTCTCTATTATATTATGACAGACCAGCTAGATCTACTGTCTCTATTATATTATGACAGACCAGCTAGATCTACTGTCTCTATTATATTTTGACAGACCAGCTAGATCTACTGTCTCTATTATATTATGACAGACCAGCTAGATCTACTGTCTCTATTATATTATGACAGACCAGCTAGATCTACTGTCTCTGTTATATTATGACAGACCAGCTAGATCTACTGTCTCTATTATATTATGACAGACCAGCTAGATCTACTGTCTCTATTATATTATGACAGACCAGCTAGATCTACTGTCTCTATTATATTATGACAGACCAGCTAGATCTACTGTCTCTATTATATTATGACAGACCAGCTAGATCTACTGTCTCTATTATATTATGACAGACCAGCTAGATCTACTGTCTCTATTATATTATGACAGACCAGCTAGATCTACTGTCTCTATTATATTATGACAGACCAGCTAGATCTACTGTCTCTATTATATTATGACAGACCAGCTAGATCTACTGTCTCTATTATATTATGACAGACCAGCTAGATCTACTGTCTCTATTATATTATGACAGACCAGCTAGATCTACTGTCTCTATTATATTATGACAGACCAGCTAGATCTACTGTCTCTATTATATTATGACAGACCAGCTAGATCTACTGTCTCTATTATATTATGACAGACCAGCTAGATCTACTGTCTCTATTATATTATGACAGACCAGCTAGATCTACTGTCTCTATTATATTATGACAGACCAGCTAGATCTACTGTCTCTATTATATTATGACAGACCAGCTAGATCTACTGTCTCTATTATATTATGACAGACCAGCTAGATCTACTGTCTCTATTATATTATGACAGACCAGCTAGATCTACTGTCTCTATTATATTATGACAGACCAGCTAGATCTACTGTCTCTATTATATTATGACAGACCAGCTAGATCTACTGTCTCTATTATATTATGACAGACCAGCTAGATCTACTGTCTCTATTATATTATGACAGACCAGCTAGATCTACTGTCTCTATTATATTATGACAGACCAGCTAGATCTACTGTCTCTATTATATTATGACAGACCAGCTAGATCTACTGTCTCTATTATATTATGACAGACCAGCTAGATCTACTGTCTCTATTATATTATGACAGACCAGCTAGATCTACTGTCTCTATTATATTATGACAGACCAGCTAGATCTACTGTCTCTATTATATTATGACAGACCAGCTAGATCTACTGTCTCTATTATATTATGACAGACCAGCTAGATCTACTGTCTCTATTATATTATGACAGACCAGCTAGATCTACTGTCTCTATTATATTATGACAGACCAGCTAGATCTACTGTCTCTATTATATTATGACAGACCAGCTAGATCTACTGTCTCTATTATATTATGACAGACCAGCTAGATCTACTGTCTCTATTATATTATGACAGACCAGCTAGATCTACTGTCTCTATTATATTATGACAGACCAGCTAGATCTACTGTCTCTATTATATTATGACAGACCAGCTAGATCTACTGTCTCTATTATATTATGACAGACCAGCTAGATCTACTGTCTCTATTATATTATGACAGACCAGCTAGATCTACTGTCTCTATTATATTATGACAGACCAGCTAGATCTACTGTCTCTATTATATTATGACAGACCAGCTAGATCTACTGTCTCTATTATATTATGACAGACCAGCTAGATCTACTGTCTCTATTATATTATGACAGACCAGCTAGATCTACTGTCTCTATTATATTATGACAGACCAGCTAGATCTACTGTCTCTATTATATTATGACAGACCAGCTAGATCTACTGTCTCTATTATATTATGACAGACCAGCTAGATCTACTGTCTCTATTATTATATTATGACAGACCAGCTAGATCTACTGTCTCTATTATATTATGACAGACCAGCTAGATCTACTGTCTCTATTATATTATGACAGACCAGCTAGATCTACTGTCTCTATTATATTATGACAGACCAGCTAGATCTACTGTCTCTATTATATTATGACAGACCAGCTAGATCTACTGTCTCTATTATATTATGACAGACCAGCTAGATCTACTGTCTCTATTATATTATGACAGACCAGCTAGATCTACTGTCTCTATTATATTATGACAGACCAGCTAGATCTACTGTCTCTATTATATTATGACAGACCAGCTAGATCTACTGTCTCTATTATATTATGACAGACCAGCTAGATCTACTGTCTCTATTATATTATGACAGACCAGCTAGATCTACTGTCTCTATTATATTATGACAGACCAGCTAGATCTACTGTCTCTATTATATTATGACAGACCAGCTAGATCTACTGTCTCTATTATATTATGACAGACCAGCTAGATCTACTGTCTCTATTATATTATGACAGACCAGCTAGATCTACTGTCTCTATTATATTATGACAGACCAGCTAGATCTACTGTCTCTATTATATTATGACAGACCAGCTAGATCTACTGTCTCTATTATATTATGACAGACCAGCTAGATCTACTGTCTCTATTATATTATGACAGACCAGCTAGATCTACTGTCTCTATTATATTATGACAGACCAGCTAGATCTACTGTCTCTATTATATTATGACAGACCAGCTAGATCTACTGTCTCTATTATATTATGACAGACCAGCTAGATCTACTGTCTCTATTATATTATGACAGACCAGCTAGATCTACTGTCTCTATTATATTATGACAGACCAGCTAGATCTACTGTCTCTATTATATTATGACAGACCAGCTAGATCTACTGTCTCTATTATATTATGACAGACCAGCTAGATCTACTGTCTCTATTATATTATGACAGACCAGCTAGATCTACTGTCTCTATTATATTATGACAGACCAGCTAGATCTACTGTCTCTATTATATTATGACAGACCAGCTAGATCTACTGTCTCTATTATATTATGACAGACCAGCTAGATCTACTGTCTCTATTATATTATGACAGACCAGCTAGATCTACTGTCTCTATTATATTATGACAGACCAGCTAGATCTACTGTCTCTATTATATTATGACAGACCAGCTAGATCTACTGTCTCTATTATATTATGACAGACCAGCTAGATCTACTGTCTCTATTATATTATGACAGACCAGCTAGATCTACTGTCTCTATTATATTATGACAGACCAGCTAGATCTACTGTCTCTATTATATTATGACAGACCAGCTAGATCTACTGTCTCTATTATATTATGACAGACCAGCTAGATCTACTGTCTCTATTATATTATGACAGACCAGCTAGATCTACTGTCTCTATTATATTATGACAGACCAGCTAGATCTACTGTCTCTATTATATTATGACAGACCAGCTAGATCTACTGTCTCTATTATATTATGACAGACCAGCAGCTAGATCTACTGTCTCTATTATATTATGACAGACCAGCTAGATCTACTGTCTCTATTATATTATGACAGACCAGCTAGATCTACTGTCTCTATTATATTATGACAGACCAGCTAGATCTACTGTCTCTATTATATTATGACAGACCAGCTAGATCTACTGTCTCTATTATATTATGACAGACCAGCTAGATCTACTGTCTCTATTATATTATGACAGACCAGCTAGATCTACTGTCTCTATTATATTATGACAGACCAGCTAGATCTACTGTCTCTATTCTATTATATTATGACAGACCAGCTAGATCTACTGTCTCTATTATATTATGACAGACCAGCTAGATCTACTGTCTCTATTATATTATGACAGACCAGCTAGATCTACTGTCTCTATTATATTATGACAGACCAGCTAGATCTACTGTCTCTATTATATTATGACAGACCAGCTAGATCTACTGTCTCTATTATATTATGACAGACCAGCTAGATCTACTGTCTCTATTATATTATGACAGACCAGCTAGATCTACTGTCTCTATTATATTATGACAGACCAGCTAGATCTACTGTCTCTATTATATTATGACAGACCAGCTAGATCTACTGTCTCTATTATATTATGACAGACCAGCTAGATCTACTGTCTCTATTATATATGACAGACCAGCTAGATCTACTGTCTCTATTATATTATGACAGACCAGCTAGATCTACTGTCTCTATTATATTATGACAGACCAGCTAGATCTACTGTCTCTATTATATTATGACAGACCAGCTAGATCTACTGTCTCTATTATATTATGACAGACCAGCTAGATCTACTGTCTCTATTATATTATGACAGACCAGCTAGATCTACTGTCTCTATTATATTATGACAGACCAGCTAGATCTACTGTCTCTATTATATTATGACAGACCAGCTAGATCTACTGTCTCTATTATATTATGACAGACCAGCTAGATCTACTGTCTCTATTATATTATGACAGACCAGCTAGATCTACTGTCTCTATTATATTATGACAGACCAGCTAGATCTACTGTCTCTATTATATTATGACAGACCAGCTAGATCTACTGTCTCTATTATATTATGACAGACCAGCTAGATCTACTGTCTCTATTATATATGACAGACCAGCTAGATCTACTGTCTCTATTATATTATGACAGACCAGCTAGATCTACTGTCTCTATTATATTATGACAGACCAGCTAGATCTACTGTCTCTATTATATTATGACAGACCAGCTAGATCTACTGTCTCTATTATATTATGACAGACCAGCTAGATCTACTGTCTCTATTATATTATGACAGACCAGCTAGATCTACTGTCTCTATTATATTATGACAGACCAGCTAGATCTACTGTCTCTATTATATTATGACAGACCAGCTAGATCTACTGTCTCTATTATATTATGACAGACCAGCTAGATCTACTGTCTCTATTATATTATGACAGACCAGCTAGATCTACTGTCTCTATTATATTATGACAGACCAGCTAGATCTACTGTCTCTATTATATTATGACAGACCAGCTAGATCTACTGTCTCTATTATATTATGACAGACCAGCTAGATCTACTGTCTCTATTATATTATGACAGACCAGCTAGATCTACTGTCTCTATTATATTATGACAGACCAGCTAGATCTACTGTCTCTATTATATTATGACAGACCAGCTAGATCTACTGTCTCTATTATATTATGACAGACCAGCTAGATCTACTGTCTCTATTATATTATGACAGACCAGCTAGATCTACTGTCTCTATTATATTATGACAGACCAGCTAGATCTACTGTCTCTATTTATGACAGACCAGCTAGATCTACTGTCTCTATTATATTATGACAGACCAGCTAGATCTACTGTCTCTATTATATTATGACAGACCAGCTAGATCTACTGTCTCTATTATATTATGACAGACCAGCTAGATCTACTGTCTCTATTATATTATGACAGACCAGCTAGATCTACTGTCTCTATTATATTATGACAGACCAGCTAGATCTACTGTCTCTATTATATTATGACAGACCAGCTAGATCTACTGTCTCTATTATATTATGACAGACCAGCTAGATCTACTGTCTCTATTATATTATGACAGACCAGCTAGATCTACTGTCTCTATTATATTATGACAGACCAGCTAGATCTACTGTCTCTATTATATTATGACAGACCAGCTAGATCTACTGTCTCTATTATATTATGACAGACCAGCTAGATCTACTGTCTCTATTATATATGACAGACCAGCTAGATCTACTGTCTCTATTATATTATGACAGACCAGCTAGATCTACTGTCTCTATTATATTATGACAGACCAGCTAGATCTACTGTCTCTATTATATTATGACAGACCAGCTAGATCTACTGTCTCTATTATATTATGACAGACCAGCTAGATCTACTGTCTCTATTATATTATGACAGACCAGCTAGATCTACTGTCTCTATTATATTATGACAGACCAGCTAGATCTACTGTCTCTATTATATTATGACAGACCAGCTAGATCTACTGTCTCTATTATATTATGACAGACCAGCTAGATCTACTGTCTCTATTATATTATGACAGACCAGCTAGATCTACTGTCTCTATTATATTATGACAGACCAGCTAGATCTACTGTCTCTATTATATTATGACAGACCAGCTAGATCTACTGTCTCTATTATATTATGACAGACCAGCTAGATCTACTGTCTCTATTATATTATGACAGACCAGCTAGATCTACTGTCTCTATTATATTATGACAGACCAGCTAGATCTACTGTCTCTATGTATTATTATGACAGACCAGCTAGATCTACTGTCTCTATTATATTATGACAGACCAGCTAGATCTACTGTCTCTATTATATTATGACAGACCAGCTAGATCTACTGTCTCTATTATATTATGACAGACCAGCTAGATCTACTGTCTCTATTATATTATGACAGACCAGCTAGATCTACTACTGTCTCTATTATATTATGACAGACCAGCTAGATCTACTGTCTCTATTATATTATGACAGACCAGCTAGATCTACTGTCTCTATTATATTATGACAGACCAGCTAGATCTACTGTCTCTATTATATTATGACAGACCAGCTAGATCTACTGTCTCTATTATATTATGACAGACCAGCTAGATCTACTGTCTCTATTATATTATGACAGACCAGCTAGATCTACTGTCTCTATTATATTATGACAGACCAGCTAGATCTACTGTCTCTATTATA
The DNA here is from genome assembly GCF_034236695.1 of Oncorhynchus nerka. NCBI lineage: Eukaryota > Metazoa > Chordata > Actinopteri > Salmoniformes > Salmonidae > Oncorhynchus > Oncorhynchus nerka. The sequence goes on along the minus strand of NW_027039871.1, from coordinate 20,610 downwards.
TTATGACAGACCAGCTAGATCTACTGTCTCTATTATATTATGACAGACCAGCTAGATCTACTGTCTCTATTATATTATGACAGACCAGCTAGATCTACTGTCTCTATTATATTATGACAGACCATGACTATTATATTATGACCAGCTAGATCTACTGTCTCTATTATATTATGACAGACCAGCTAGATCTACTGTCTCTATTATATTATGACAGACCAGCTAGATCTACTGTCTCTATTATATTATGACAGACCAGCTAGATCTACTGTCTCTATTATATTATGACAGACCAGCTAGATCTACTGTCTCTATTATATTATGACAGACCAGCTAGATCTACTGTCTCTATTATATTATGACAGACCAGCTAGATCTACTGTCTCTATTATATTATGACAGACCAGCTAGATCTACTGTCTCTATTATATTATGACAGACCAGCTAGATCTACTGTCTCTATTATATTATGACAGACCAGCTAGATCTACTGTCTCTATATTATGACAGACCAGCTAGATCTACTGTCTCTATTATATTATGACAGACCAGCTAGATCTACTGTCTCTATTATATATTATGACAGACCAGCTAGATCTACTGTCTCTATTATATTATGACAGACCAGCTAGATCTACTGTCTCTATTATATTATGACAGACCAGCTAGATCTACTGTCTCTATTATATTATGACAGACCAGCTAGATCTACTGTCTCTATTATATTATGACAGACCAGCTAGATCTACTGTCTCTATTATATTATGACAGACCAGCTAGATCTACTGTCTCTATTATATTATGACAGACCAGCTAGATCTACTGTCTCTATTATTATATTATGACAGACCAGCTAGATCTACTGTCTCTATTATATTATGACAGACCAGCTAGATCTACTGTCTCTATTATATTATGACAGACCAGCTAGATCTACTGTCTCTATTATATTATGACAGACCAGCTAGATCTACTGTCTCTATTATATTATGACAGACCAGCTAGATCTACTGTCTCTATTATATTATGACAGACCAGCTAGATCTACTGTCTCTATTATATTATGACAGACCAGCTAGATCTACTGTCTCTATTATATTATGACAGACCAGCTAGATCTACTGTCTCTATTATATTATGACAGACCAGCTAGATCTACTGTCTCTATTATATTATGACAGACCAGCTAGATCTACTGTCTCTATTATATTATGACAGACCAGCTAGATCTACTGTCTCTATTATATTATGACAGACCAGCTAGATCTACTGTCTCTATTATATTATGACAGACCAGCTAGATCTACTGTCTCTATTATATTATGACAGACCAGCTAGATCTACTGTCTCTATTATATTATGACAGACCAGCTAGATCTACTGTCTCTATTATATTATGACAGACCAGCTAGATCTGTCTCTATTGTATGACTATATTATGACAGACCAGCTAGATCTACTGTCTCTATTATATTATGACAGACCAGCTAGATCTACTGTCTCTATTATATTATGACAGACCAGCTAGATCTACTGTCTCTATTATATTATGACAGACCAGCTAGATCTACTGTCTCTATTATATATTATGACAGACCAGCTAGATCTACTGTCTCTATTATATTATGACAGACCAGCTAGATCTACTGTCTCTATTATATTATGACAGACCAGCTAGATCTACTGTCTCTATTATATTATGACAGACCAGCTAGATCTACTGTCTGACAGACCAGCTAGATCTTATCTATTATACAGACAGACCAGCTAGATCTACTGTCTCTATTTATATTATGACAGACCAGCTAGATCTACTGTCTCTATTATATTATGACAGACCAGCTAGATCTACTGTCTATTATATATTATGACAGACCAGCTAGATCTACTGTCTCTATTATATTATGACAGACCAGCTAGATCTACTGTCTCTATTATATTATGACAGACCAGCTAGATCTACTGTCTCTATTATATTATGACAGACCAGCTAGATCTACTGTCTCTATTATATTATGACAGACCAGCTAGATCTACTGTCTCTATTATATTATGACAGACCAGCTAGATCTACTGTCTCTATTATATTATGACAGACCAGCTAGATCTACTGTCTCTATTATTATATTAGACAGATCTACTGTCTCTATTATATTATGACAGACCAGCTAGATCTACTGTCTCTATTATATTATGACAGACCAGCTAGATCTACTGTCTCTATTATATTATGACAGACCAGCTAGATCTACTGTCTCTATTATATTATGACAGACCAGCTAGATCTACTGTCTCTATTATATTATGACAGACCAGCTAGATCTACTGTCTCTATTATATTATGACAGACCAGCTAGATCTACTGTCTCTATTATATTATGACAGACCAGCTAGATCTACTGTCTCTATTATATTATGACAGACCAGCTAGATCTACTGTCTCTATTATATTATGACAGACCAGCTAGATCTACTGTCTCTATTATATTATGACAGACCAGCTAGATCTACTGTCTCTATTATATTATGACAGACCAGCTAGATCTACTGTCTCTATTATATTATGACAGACCAGCTAGATCTACTGTCTCTATTATATTATGACAGACCAGCTAGATCTACTGTCTCTATTATATTATGACAGACCAGCTAGATCTACTGTCTCTATTATATTATGACAGACCAGCTAGATCTACTGTCTCTATTATATTATGACAGACCAGCTAGATCTACTGTCTCTATTATATTATGACAGACCAGCTAGATCTACTGTCTCTATTATATTATGACAGACCAGCTAGATCTACTGTCTCTATTATATTATGACAGACCAGCTAGATCTACTGTCTCTATTATATTATGACAGACCAGCTAGATCTACTGTCTCTATTATATTATGACAGACCAGCTAGATCTACTGTCTCTATTATATTATGACAGACCAGCTAGATCTACTGTCTCTATTATATTATGACAGACCAGCTAGATCTACTGTCTCTATTATATTATGACAGACCAGCTAGATCTACTGTCTCTATTATATTATGACAGACCAGCTAGATCTACTGTCTCTATTATATTATGACAGACCAGCTAGATCTACTGTCTCTATTATATTATGACAGACCAGCTAGATCTACTGTCTCTATTATATTATGACAGACCAGCTAGATCTACTGTCTCTATTATATTATGACAGACCAGCTAGATCTACTGTCTCTATTATATTATGACAGACCAGCTAGATCTACTGTCTCTCTATTATATTATGACAGACCAGCTAGATCTACTGTCTCTATTATATTATGACAGACCAGCTAGATCTACTGTCTCTATTATATTATGACAGACCAGCTAGATCTACTGTCTCTATTATATTATGACAGACCAGCTAGATCTACTGTCTCTATTATATTATGACAGACCAGCTAGATCTACTGTCTCTATTATATTATGACAGACCAGCTAGATCTACTGTCTCTATTATATTATGACAGACCAGCTAGATCTACTGTCTCTATTATATTATGACAGACCAGCTAGATCTACTGTCTCTATTATATTATGACAGACCAGCTAGATCTACTGTCTCTATTATATTATGACAGACCAGCTAGATCTACTGTCTCTATTATATTATGACAGACCAGCTAGATCTACTGTCTCTATTATATTATGACAGACCAGCTAGATCTACTGTCTCTATTATATTATGACAGACCAGCTAGATCTACTGTCTCTATTATATTATGACAGACCAGCTAGATCTACTGTCTCTATTATATTATGACAGACCAGCTAGATCTACTGTCTCTATTATATTATGACAGACCAGCTAGATCTACTGTCTCTATTATATTATGACAGACCAGCTAGATCTACTGTCTCTATTATATTATGACAGACCAGCTAGATCTACTGTCTCTATTATATTATGACAGACCAGCTAGATCTACTGTCTCTATTATATTATGACAGACCAGCTAGATCTACTGTCTCTATTATATTATGACAGACCAGCTAGATCTACTGTCTCTATTATATTATGACAGACCAGCTAGATCTACTGTCTCTATTATATTATGACAGACCAGCTAGATCTACTGTCTCTATTATATTATGACAGACCACTAGATCTAGATCTACTGTCTCTATTATATTATGACAGACCAGCTAGATCTACTGTCTCTATTATATTATGACAGACCAGCTAGATCTACTGTCTCTATTATATTATGACAGACCAGCTAGATCTACTGTCTCTATTATATTATGACAGACCAGCTAGATCTACTGTCTCTATTATATTATGACAGACCAGCTAGATCTACTGTCTCTATTATATTATGACAGACCAGCTAGATCTACTGTCTCTATTATATTATGACAGACCAGCTAGATCTACTGTCTCTATTATATTATGACAGACCAGCTAGATCTACTGTCTCTACTGTCTCTATTATATTATGACAGACCAGCTAGATCTACTGTCTCTATTATATTATGACAGACCAGCTAGATCTACTGTCTCTATTATATTATGACAGACAGACCAGCTAGATCTACTGTCTCTATTATATTATGACAGACCAGCTAGATCTACTGTCTCTATTATATTATGACAGACCAGCTAGATCTACTGTCTCTATTATATTATGACAGACCAGCTAGATCTACTGTCTCTATTATATTATGACAGACCAGCTAGATCTACTGTCTCTATTATATTATGACAGACCAGCTAGATCTACTGTCTCTATTATATTATGACAGACCAGCTAGATCTACTGTCTCTATTATATTATGACAGACCAGCTAGATCTACTGTCTCTATTATATTATGACAGACCAGCTAGATCTACTGTCTCTATTATATTATGACAGACCAGCTAGATCTACTGTCTCTATTATATTATGACAGACCAGCTAGATCTACTGTCTCTATTATATTATGACAGACCAGCTAGATCTACTGTCTCTATTATATTATGACAGACCAGCTAGATCTACTGTCTCTATTATATTATGACAGACCAGCTAGATCTACTGTCTCTATTATATTATGACAGACCAGCTAGATCTACTGTCTCTATTATACAGACCATGACAGACCAGCTAGATCTACTGTCTCTATTATATTAGACAGACCAGCTAGATCTACTGTCTCTATTATATTATGACAGACCAGCTAGATCTACTGTCTCTATTATATTATGACAGACCAGCTAGATCTACTGTCTCTATTATTATGACAGACCAGCTAGATCTACTGTCTCTATTATATTATGACAGACCAGCTAGATCTACTGTCTCTATTATATTATGACAGACCAGCTAGATCTACTGTCTCTATTATATTATGACAGACCAGCTAGATCTACTGTCTCTATTATATTATGACAGACCAGCTAGATCTACTGTCTCTATTATATTATGACAGACCAGCTAGATCTACTGTCTCTATTATATTATGACAGACCAGCTAGATCTACTGTCTCTATTATATTATGACAGACCAGCTAGATCTACTGTCTCTATTATATTATGACAGACCAGCTAGATCTACTGTCTCTATTATATTATGACAGACCAGCTAGATCTACTGTCTCTATTATATTATGACAGACCAGCTAGATCTACTGTCTCTATTATATTATGACAGACCAGCTAGATCTACTGTCTCTATTATATTATGACAGACCAGCTAGATCTACTGTCTCTATTATATTATGACAGACCAGCTAGATCTACTGTCTCTATTATATTATGACAGACCAGCTAGATCTACTGTCTCTATTATATTATGACAGACCAGCTAGATCTACTGTCTCTATTATATTATGACAGACCAGCTAGATCTACTGTCTCTATTATATTATGACAGACCAGCTAGATCTACTGTCTCTATTATATTATGACAGACCAGCTAGATCTACTGTCTCTATTATATTATGACAGACCAGCTAGATCTACTGTCTCTATTATATTATGACAGACCAGCTAGATCTACTGTCTCTATTATATTATGACAGACCAGCTAGATCTACTGTCTCTATTATATTATGACAGACCAGCTAGATCTACTGTCTCTATTATATTATGACAGACCAGCTAGATCTACTGTCTCTATTATATTATGACAGACCAGCTAGATCTACTGTCTCTATTATATTATGACAGACCAGCTAGATCTACTGTCTCTATTATATTATGACAGACCAGCTAGATCTACTGTCTCTATTATATTATGACAGACCAGCTAGATCTACTGTCTCTATTATATTATGACAGACCAGCTAGATCTACTGTCTCTATTATATTATGACAGACCAGCTAGATCTACTGTCTCTATTATATTATGACAGACCAGCTAGATCTACTGTCTCTATTATATTATGACAGACCAGCTAGATCTACTGTCTCTATTATAGTATGACAGACCAGCTAGATCTACTTTCTCTATTATAGTATGACAGACCAGCTAGATTTCTGTCTCTATTATATTATGACAGACCAGATAGATCTACTGTCTTTGTTATATTATGACAGACCAGCTAGATCTACTGTCTCTATTATATTATGACAGACCAGCTAGATCTACTGTCTCTATTATATTATGACAGACCAGCTAGATCTACTGTCTCTATTATATATTATGACAGACCAGCTAGATCTACTGTCTCTATTATATTATGACAGACCAGCTAGATCTACTGTCTCTATTATATTATGACAGACCAGCTAGATCTACTGTCTCTATTATATTATGACAGACCAGCTAGATCTACTGTCTCTATTATATTATGACAGACCAGCTAGATCTACTGTCTCTATTATATTATGACAGACCAGCTAGATCTACTGTCTCTATTATATTATGACAGACCAGCTAGATCTACTGTCTCTATTATATTATGACAGACCAGCTAGATCTACTGTCTCTATTATATTATGACAGACCAGCTACATCTACTGTCTCTATTATATTATGACAGACCAGCTAGATCTACTGTGTCTATTATATTATGACAGACCAGCTAGATCTACTGTCTCTATTATATTATGACAGACCAGCTAGATCTACTGTCTCTATTATATTATGACAGACCAGCTAGATCTACTGTCTCTATTATATTATATGAGACCAGCTAGATCTCTGTCTCTCTTATATATATTGACAGACCAGCTAGATCTACTGTCTCTATTATATTATGACAGACCAGCTAGATCTACTGTCTCTATTATATTATGACAGACCAGCTAGATCTACTGTCTCTATTATATTATGACAGACCAGCTAGATCTACTGTCTCTATTATATTATGACAGACCAGCTAGATCTACTGTCTCTATTATATTATGACAGACCAGCTAGATCTACTGTCTCTATTATATTATGACAGACCAGCTAGATCTACTGTCTCTATTATATTATGACAGACCAGCTAGATCTACTGTCTCTATTATATTATGACCGACCAGCTAGATCTACTGTCTCTTTTATATTATGACAGACCAGCTAGATCTACTGTCTCTATTATATTATGACAGACCAGCTAGATCTACTGTCTCTATTAAATTATGACAGACTAGCTAGATTTACTGTCTCTGTCTCTATTATATTATGACAGACCAGCTAGATCTACTATTATTTTATGACAGACCAGCTAGATCTAATGTCTCTATTATGTTATGACAGACCAGCTAGATCTACTGTCTCTATTATATTATGACAGACCAGCTAGATCTACTGTCTCTATTATATTATGACAGACCAGCTAGATCTACTGTCTCTATTATATTATGATCGACCAGCTAGATCTACTGTCTCTATTATATTATGACAGACCAGCTAGATCTACTGTCTCTATTATATTATGACAGACCAGCTAGATCTACTGTCTCTATTATATTATGACAGACCAGCTAGATCTACTGTCTCTATTATATTATGACAGACCAGCTAGATCTACTGTCTCTATTATATTATGACAGACCAGCTAGATCTACTGTCTCTATTATATTATGACAGACCAGCTAGATCTACTGTCTCTATTATATTATGACAGACCAGCTAGATCTACTGTCTCTATTATATTATGACAGACCAGCTAGATCTACTGTCTCTATTATATTATGACAGACCAGCTAGATCTACTGTCTCTATTATATTATGACAGACCAGCTAGATCTACTGTCTCTATTATATTATGACAGACCAGCTAGATCTACTGTCTCTATTATATTATGACAGACCAGCTAGATCTACTGTCTCTATTATATTATGACAGACCAGCTAGATCTACTGTCTCTATTATATTATGACAGACCAGCTAGATCTACTGTCTCTATTATATTATGACAGACCAGCTAGATCTACTGTCTCTATTATATTATGACAGACCAGCTAGATCTACTGTCTCTATTATATTATGACAGACCAGCTAGATCTACTGTCTCTATTATATTATGACAGACCAGCTAGATCTACTGTCTCTATTATATTATGACAGACCAGCTAGATCTACTGTCTCTATTATATTATGACAGACCAGCTAGATCTACTGTCTCTATTATATTATGACAGACCAGCTAGATCTACTGTCTCTCTAGATCTACTGTCTCTATTATATTATGACAGACCAGCTAGATCTACTGTCTCTATTATTATATTATGACAGACCAGCTAGATCTACTGTCTCTATTATATTATGACAGACCAGCTAGATCTACTGTCTCTATTATATTATGACAGACCAGCTAGATCTACTGTCTCTATTATATTATGACAGACCAGCTACATCTACTGTCTCTGTTATATTATGACAGACCAGCTAGATCTACTGTCTCTATTATATTATGACAGACCAGACCAGCTAGATCTACTGTCTCTGTTATATTATGACAGACCAGCTAGATCTACTGTCTCTATTATATTATGACAGACCAGCTAGATCTACTGTCTCTATTATATTATGACAGACCAGCTAGATCTGTCTCTATTATATGACAGACCAGCTAGATCTACTGTCTCTATTATATTATGACAGACCAGCTAGATCTACTGTCTCTATTATATTATGACAGACCAGCTAGATCTACTGTCTCTATTATATTATGACAGACCAGCTAGATCTACTGTCTCTATTATATTATGACAGACCAGCTAGATCTACTGTCTCTATTATATTATGACAGACCAGCTAGATCTACTGTCTCTATTATATTATGATAGACCAGCTAGATCTACTGTCTCTATTATATTATGACAGACCAGCTAGATCTACTGTCTCTATTATATTATGACAGACCAGCTAGATCTACTGTCTCTCTATATTATGACAGACCAGCTAGATCTACTGTCTATTATATTATGACAGACCAGCTAGATCTACGGTCTCTATTATATTATGACAGACCAGCTAGATCTACTGTCTCTATATTGTGACAGACCAGCTAGATCTACTGTCTCTATTATATTATGACAGACCAGCTAGATCTACTGTCTCTATTATATTATGACAGACCAGCTAGATCTACTGTCTCTATTATATTATGACAGACCAGCTAGATCTACTGTCTCTATTATATTATGACAGACCAGCTAGATCTACTGTCTCTATTATATTATGACAGACCAGCTAGATCTACTGTCTCTATTATATTATGACAGACCAGCTAGATCTACTGTCTCTATTATATTTATGACAGACCAGCTAGATCTACTGTCTCTATTATATTATGACAGACCAGCTAGATCTACTGTCTCTATTATATTATGACAGACCAGCTAGATCTACTGTCTCTATTATATTATGACAGACCAGCTAGATCTACTGTCTCTATTATATTATGACAGACCAGCTAGATCTACTGTCTCTATTATATTATGACAGACCAGCTAGATCTACTGTCTCTATTATATTATGACAGACCAGCTAGATCTACTGTCTCTATTATATTATGACAGACCAGCTAGATCTACTGTCTCTATTATATTATGACAGACCAGCTAGATCTACTGTCTCTATTATATTATGACAGACCAGCTAGATCTACTGTCTCTATTATATTATGACAGACCAGCTAGATCTACTGTCTCTATTATATTATGACAGACCAGCTAGATCTACTGTCTCTATTTATATTATGACAGACCAGCTAGATCTACTGTCTCTATTATATTATGACAGACCAGCTAGATCTACTGTCTCTATTATATTATGACAGACCAGCTAGATCTACTGTCTCTATTATATTATGACAGACCAGCTAGATCTACTGTCTCTATTATATTATGACAGACCAGCTAGATCTACTGTCTCTATTATATTATGACAGACCAGCTAGATCTACTGTCTCTATTATATTATGACAGACCAGCTAGATCTACTGTCTCTATTATTATGACAGACCAGCTAGATCTACTGTCTCTATTATATTATGACAGACCAGCTAGATCTACTGTCTCTATTATATTATGACAGACCAGCTAGATCTACTGTCTCTATTATATTATGACAGACCAGCTAGATCTACTGTCTCTATTATATTATGACAGACCAGCTAGATCTACTGTCTCTATTATATTATGACAGACCAGCTAGATCTACTGTCTCTATTATATTATGACAGACCAGCTAGATCTACTGTCTCTATTATATTATGACAGACCAGCTAGATCTACTGTCTCTATTATATTATGACAGACCAGCTAGATCTACTGTCTCTATTATATTATGACAGACCAGCTAGATCTACTGTCTCTATTATATTATGACAGACCAGCTAGATCTACTGTCTCTATTATATTATGACAGACCAGCTAGATCTACTGTCTCTATTATATTATGACAGACCAGCTAGATCTACTGTCTCTATTATATTATGACAGACCAGCTAGATCTACTGTCTCTATTATATTATGACAGACCAGCTAGATCTACTGTCTCTATTATATTATGACAGACCAGCTAGATCTACTGTCTCTATTATATTATGACAGACCAGCTAGATCTACTGTCTCTATTATATTATGACAGACCAGCTAGATCTACTGTCTCTATTATATTATGACAGACCAGCTAGATCTACTGTCTCTATTATATTATGACAGACCAGCTAGATCTACTGTCTCTATTATATTATGACAGACCAGCTAGATCTACTGTCTCTATTATATTATGACAGACCAGCTAGATCTACTGTCTCTATTATATTATGACAGACCAGCTAGATCTACTGTCTCTATTATATTATGACAGACCAGCTAGATCTACTGTCTCTATTATATTATGACAGACCAGCTAGATCTACTGTCTCTATTATATTATGACAGACCAGCTAGATCTACTGTCTCTATATATTATGACAGACCAGCTAGATCTACTGTCTCTATTATATTATGACAGACCAGCTAGATCTACTGTCTCTATTATATTATGACAGACCAGCTAGATCTACTGTCTCTATTATATTATGACAGACCAGCTAGATCTACTGTCTCTATTATATTATGACAGACCAGCTAGATCTACTGTCTCTATTATATTATGACAGACCAGCTAGATCTACTGTCTCTATTATATTATGACAGACCAGCTAGATCTACTGTCTCTATTATATTATGACAGACCAGCTAGATCTACTGTCTCTATTATATTATGACAGACCAGCTAGATCTACTGTCTCTATTATATTATGACAGACCAGCTAGATCTACTGTCTCTATTATATTATGACAGACCAGCTAGATCTACTGTCTCTATTATATTATGACAGACCAGCTAGATCTACTGTCTCTATTATATTATGACAGACCAGCTAGATCTACTGTCTCTATTATATTATGACAGACCAGCTAGATCTACTGTCTCTATTATATTATGACAGACCAGCTAGATCTACTGTCTCTATTATATTATGACAGACCAGCTAGATCTACTGTCTCTATTATATTATGACAGACCAGCTAGATCTACTGTCTCTATTATATTATGACAGACCAGCTAGATCTACTCTCTCTATTATATTATGACAGACCAGCTAGATCTACTGTCTCTATTATATTTTGACAGACCAGCTACATCTACTGTCTCTATTATATATGACAGACCAGCTAGATCTACTGTCTCTATTATATTATGACAGACCAGCTAGATCTACTGTCTACTGTCTCTATTATATTATGACAGACCAGCTAGATCTACTGTCTCTATTATATTATGACAGACCAGCTAGATCTACTGTCTCTATTATATTATGACAGACCAGCTAGATCTACTGTCTCTATTATATTATGACAGACCAGCTAGATCTACTGTCTCTATTATATTACGACAGACCAGCTAGATATACTGTCTCTCTATTATATTATGACAGACCAGCTAGATCTACTGTCTCTATTATATTATGACAGACCAGCTAGATCTACTGTCTCTATTATATTATGACAGACCAGCTAGATCTACTGTCTCTATTATATTATGACAGACCAGCTAGATCTACTGTCTCTATTATATTATGACAGACCAGCTAGATCTACTGTCTCTATTATATTATGACAGACCAGCTAGATCTACTGTCTCTATTATATTATGACAGACCAGCTAGATCTACTGTCTCTATTATATTATGACAGACCAGCTAGATCTACTGTCTCTATTATATTATGACAGACCAGCTAGATCTACTGTCTCTATTATATTATGACAGACCAGCTAGATCTACTGTCTCTATTATATTATGACAGACCAGCTAGATCTACTGTCTCTATTATATTATGACAGACCAGCTAGATCTACTGTCTCTGTTATATTATGACAGACCAGCTAGATCTACTGTCTCTATTATATTATGACAGACCAGCTAGATCTACTGTCTCTATTATATTATGACAGACCAGCTAGATCTACTGTCTCTATTATATTATGACAGACCAGCTAGATCTACTGTCTCTATTATATTATGACAGACCAGCTAGATCTACTGTCTCTATTATATTATGACAGACCAGCTAGATCTACTGTCTCTATTATATTATGACAGACCAGCTAGATCTACTGTCTCTATTATATTATGACAGACCAGCTAGATCTACTGTCTCTATTATATTATGACAGACCAGCTAGATCTACTGTCTCTATTATATTATGACAGACCAGCTAGATCTACTGTCTCTATTATATTATGACAGACCAGCTAGATCTACTGTCTCTATTATATTATGACAGACCAGCTAGATCTACTGTCTCTATTATATTATGACAGACCAGCTAGATCTACTGTCTCTATTATATTATGACAGACCAGCTAGATCTACTGTCTCTATTATATTATGACAGACCAGCTAGATCTACTGTCTCTATTATATTATGACAGACCAGCTAGATCTACTGTCTCTATTATATTATGACAGACCAGCTAGATCTACTGTCTCTATTATATTATGACAGACCAGCTAGATCTACTGTCTCTATTATATTATGACAGACCAGCTAGATCTACTGTCTCTATTATATTATGACAGACCAGCTAGATCTACTGTCTCTATTATATTATGACAGACCAGCTAGATCTACTGTCTCTATTATATTATGACAGACCAGCTAGATCTACTGTCTCTATTATATTATGACAGACCAGCTTATATTATGACAGACCAGCCAGATAGATCTACTGTCTCTATTATATTATGACAGACCAGCTAGATCTACTGTCTCTATTATATTATGACAGACCAGCTAGATCTACTGTCTCTATTATATTATGACAGACCAGCTAGATCTACTGTCTCTATTATATTATGACAGACCAGCTAGATCTACTGTCTCTATTATATTATGACAGACCAGCTAGATCTACTGTCTCTATTATATTATGACAGACCAGCTAGATCTACTGTCTCTATTATATTATGACAGACCAGCTAGATCTACTGTCTCTATTATATTATGACAGACCAGCTAGATCTACTGTCTCTATTATATTATGACAGACCAGCTAGATCTACTGTCTCTATTATATTATGACAGACCAGCTAGATCTACTGTCTCTATTATATTATGACAGACCAGCTAGATCTACTGTCTCTATTATATTATGACAGACCAGCTAGATCTACTGTCTCTATTATATTATGACAGACCAGCTAGATCTACTGTCTCTATTATATTATGACAGACCAGCTAGATCTACTGTCTCTATTATATTATGACAGACCAGCTAGATCTACTGTCTCTATTATATTATGACAGACCAGCTAGATCTACTGTCTCTATTATATTATGACAGACCAGCTAGATCTACTGTCTCTATTATATTATGACAGACCAGCTAGATCTACTGTCTCTATTATATTATGACAGACCAGCTAGATCTACTGTCTCTATTATATTATGACAGACCAGCTAGATCTACTGTCTCTATTATATTATGACAGACCAGCTAGATCTACTGTCTCTATTATATTATGACAGACCAGCTAGATCTACTGTCTCTATTATATTATGACAGACCAGCTAGATCTACTGTCTCTATTATATTATGACAGACCAGCTAGATCTACTGTCTCTATTATATTATGACAGACCAGCTAGATCTACTGTCTCTATTATATTATGACAGACCAGCTAGATCTACTGTCTCTATTATATTATGACAGACCAGCTAGATCTACTGTCTCTATTATATTATGACAGACCAGCTAGATCTACTGTCTCTATTATATTATGACAGACCAGCTAGATCTACTGTCTCTATTATATTATGACAGACCAGCTAGATCTACTGTCTCTATTATATTATGACAGACCAGCTAGATCTACTGTCTCTATTATATTTTGACAGACCAGCTAGAGCTATCTACTGTCTCTATTATATTATGACAGACCAGCTAGATCTACTGTCTCTATTATATTATGACAGACCAGCTAGATCTACTGTCTCTATTATATTATGACAGACCAGCTAGATGTCTCTATTATATTATGACAGACCAGCTAGATCTACTGTCTCTATTATATTATGACAGACTAGATCACTGTCTCTATTATATTATGACAGACCAGCTAGATCTACTATTGTATTATGACAGACTATTATATTATATTATGACAGACCAGCTAGATCTACTGTCTCTATTATATTATGACAGACCAGCTAGATCTACTGTCTCTGTTATATTATGACAGACCAGCTAGATCTACTGTCTCTATTATATTATGACAGACCAGCTAGATCTATCTACTGTCACTATTATATTATGAAAGACCAGCTAGAGCTACAGTCTGTATTGTATTATGACAGACCAGCTAGATCTACTGTCTCTATGTATCTATTATATTATGACAGACCAGCTAGATCTACTGTCTCTATTATATTCTACTGTCTCTATTATATTATGACAGACCATTTTATATTATGACAGACCAGCTAGATCTACTGTCTCTATTATATTATGACAGACCAGCTAGATCTGTCTGTCTCTATTATATTATGACAGACCAGCTAGATCTACTGTCTCTATTATATTATGACAGACCAGCTAGATCTACTGTCTCTATTATATTATGACAGACCAGCTAGATCTACTGTCTCTATTATATTATATTATGACAGACCAGCTAGATCTACTGTCTCTATTATCTGACAGACCAGCTAGATCTACTGTCTCTATTATATTATGACAGACCAGCTAGCTAGATCTACTGTCTCTATTATATTATGACAGACCAGCTAGATCTACTGTCTCTATTATATTATGACAGACCAGATCTAGATCTACTGATCTCTATATTATATTAGATATTATGACAGACCAGCTAGATCTACTGTCTCTCTTATTATATTATGACAGATCTACCATATTATGACAGACCAGCTAGAGCTACTGTCTACTGTCTCTATTATATTATGACAGACCAGCTAGATCTACTGTCTCTATTATACAGACCAGCTAGATCTACTGTCTCTATTATATTGACAGACCAGCTAGATCTACTGTCTCTATTATATTATGACAGACCAGCTAGATCTACTGTCTCTATTATATTATGACAGACCAGCTAGATCTACTGTCTCTATTATATTATGACAGACCAGCTAGATCTACTGTCTCTATTATATTATGACAGACCAGCTAGATCTACTGTCTCTATTATATTATGACAGACCAGCTAGATCTACTGTCTCTATTATATTATGACAGACCAGCTAGATCTACTGTCTCTATTATATTATGACAGACCAGCTAGATCTACTGTCTCTATTATATTATGACAGACCAGCTAGATCTACTGTCTCTATTATATTATGACAGACCAGCTAGATCTACTGTCTCTATTATATTATGACAGACCAGCTAGATCTACTGTCTCTATTATATTATGACAGACCAGCTAGATCTACTGTCTCTATTATATTATGACAGACCAGCTAGATCTACTGTCTCTATTATATTATGACAGACCAGCTAGATCTACTGTCTCTATTATATTATGACAGACCAGCTAGATCTACTGTCTCTATTATATTATGACAGACCAGCTAGATCTACTGTCTCTATTATATTATGACAGACCAGCTAGATCTACTGTCTCTATTATATTATGACAGACCAGCTAGATCTACTGTCTCTATTATATTATGACAGACCAGCTAGATCTACTGTCTCTATTATATTATGACAGACCAGCTAGATCTACTGTCTCTATTATATTATGACAGACCAGCTAGATCTACTGTCTCTATTATATTATGACAGACCAGCTAGATCTACTGTCTCTATTATATTATGACAGACCAGCTAGATCTACTGTCTCTATTATATTATGACAGACCAGCTAGATCTACTGTCTCTATTATATTATGACAGACCAGCTAGATCTACTGTCTCTATTATATTATGACAGACCAGCTAGATCTACTGTCTCTATTATATTATGACAGACCAGCTAGATCTACTGTCTCTATTATATTATGACAGACCAGCTAGATCTACTGTCTCTATTATATTATGACAGACCAGCTAGATCTACTGTCTCTATTGTATTATGACAATGACAGACCAGCTAGATCTACTGTCTCTATTATATTATGACAGACCAGCTAGATCTACTGTCTCTATTATATTATGACAGACCAGCTAGATCTACTGTCTCTATTATATTATGACAGACCAGCTAGATCTACTGTCTCTATTATATTATGACAGACCAGCTAGATCTACTGTCTCTATTATATTATGACAGACCAGCTAGATCTACTGTCTCTATTATATTATGACAGACCAGCTAGATCTACTGTCTCTATTATATTATGACAGACCAGCTAGATCTACTGTCTCTATTATATTATGACAGACCAGCTAGATCTACTGTCTCTATTATATTATGACAGACCAGCTAGATCTACTGTCTCTATTATATTATGACAGACCAGCAGATCTAGATCTACTGTCTCTGTCTTATTATATTATGACAGACCAGCTAGATCTACTGTCTCTATTATATTATGACAGACCAGCTAGATCTACTGTCTCTATTATATTATGACAGACCAGCTAGATCTACTGTCTCTATTATATTATGACAGACCAGCTAGATCTACTGTCTCTATTATATTATGACAGACCAGCTAGATCTACTGTCTCTATTATATTATGACAGACCAGCTAGATCTACTGTCTCTGTCTCTATTATATTATGACAGACCAGCTAGATCTACTGTCTCTATTATATTATGACAGACCAGCTAGATCTACTGTCTCTATTATATTATGACAGACCAGCTAGATCTACTGTCTCTATTATATTATGACAGACCAGCTAGATCTACTGTCTCTATTATATTATGACAGACCAGCTAGATCTACTGTCTCTATTATATTATGACAGACCAGCTAGATCTACTGTCTCTATTATATTATGACAGACCAGCTAGATCTACTGTCTCTATTATATTATGACAGACCAGCTAGATCTACTGTCTCTATTATATTATGACAGACCAGCTAGATCTACTGTCTCTATTATATTATGACAGACCAGCTAGATCTACTGTCTCTATTATATTATGACAGACCAGCTAGATCTACTGTCTCTATTATATTATGACAGACCAGCTAGATCTACTGTCTCTATTATATTATGACAGACCAGCTAGATCTACTGTCTCTATTATATTATGACAGACCAGCTAGATCTACTGTCTCTATTATATTATGACAGACCAGCTAGATCTACTATTATATTTATGACAGACCAGCTAGATCTACTGTCTCTATTATATTATGACAGACCAGCTAGATCTACTGTCTCTATTATATTATGACAGACCAGCTAGATCTACTGTCTCTATTATATTATGACAGACCAGCTAGATCTACTGTCTCTATTATATTATGACAGACCAGCTAGATCTACTGTCTCTATTATATTATGACAGACCAGCTAGATCTACTGTCTCTATTATATTATGACAGACCAGCTAGATCTACTGTCTCTATTATATTATGACAGACCAGCTAGATCTACTGTCTCTATTATATTATGACAGACCAGCTAGATCTACTGTCTCTATTATATTATGACAGACCAGCTAGATCTACTGTCTCTATTATATTATGACAGACCAGCTAGATCTACTGTCTCTATTATATTATGACAGACCAGCTAGATCTACTGTCTCTATTATATTATGACAGACCAGCTAGATCTACTGTCTCTATTATATTATGACAGACCAGCTAGATCTACTGTCTCTATTATATTATGACAGACCAGCTAGATCTACTGTCTCTATTATATTATGACAGACCAGCTAGATCTACTGTCTCTATTATATTATGACAGACCAGCTAGATCTACTGTCTCTATTATATTATGACAGACCAGCTAGATCTACTGTCTCTATTATATTATGACAGACCAGCTAGATCTACTGTCTCTATTATATTATGACAGACCAGCTAGATCTACTGTCTCTATTATATTATGACAGACCAGCTAGATCTACTGTCTCTATTATATTATGACAGACCAGCTAGATCTACTGTCTCTATTATATTATGACAGACCAGCTAGATCTACTGTCTCTATTATATTATGACAGACCAGCTAGATCTACTGTCTCTATTATATTATGACAGACCAGCTAGATCTACTGTCTCTATTATATTATGACAGACCAGCTAGATCTACTGTCTCTGTTAAATTATGACAGACCAGCTAGATCTACTGTCTCTATGTCTCTATTATATTATGACAGACCAGCTAGATCTACTGTCTCTATTATATTATGACAGACCAGCTAGATCTACTGTCTCTATTATATTATGACAGACCAGCTAGATCTACTGTCTCTATTATATTATGACAGACCAGCTAGATCTACTGTCTCTATTATATTATGACAGACCAGCTAGATCTACTGTCTCTATGTCTCTATTATATTATGACAGACCAGCTAGATCTACTGTCTCTATTATATTATGACAGACCAGCTAGATCTACTGTCTCTATTATATTATGACAGACCAGCTAGATCTACTGTCTCTATTATATTATGACAGACCAGCTAGATCTACTGTCTCTATTATATTATGACAGACCAGCTAGATCTACTGTCTCTATTATATTATGACAGACCAGCTAGATCTACTGTCTCTATTATATTATGACAGACCAGCTAGATCTACTGTCTCTATTATATTATGACAGACCAGCTAGATCTACTGTCTCTATTATATTATGACAGACCAGCTAGATCTACTGTCTCTATTATATTATGACAGACCAGCTAGATCTACTGTCTCTATTATATTATGACAGACCAGCTAGATCTACTGTCTCTATTATATTATGACAGACCAGCTAGATCTACTGTCTCTATTATATTATGACAGACCAGCTAGATCTACTGTCTCTATTATATTATGACAGACCAGCTAGATCTACTGTCTCTATTATATTATGACAGACCAGCTAGATCTACTGTCTCTATTATATTATGACAGACCAGCTAGATCTACTGTCTCTATTATATTATGACAGACCAGCTAGATCTACTGTCTCTGTTATATTATGACAGACCAGCTAGATCTACTGTCTCTATTATATTATGACAGACCAGCTAGATCTACTGTCTCTATTATATTATGACAGACCAGCTAGATCTACTGTCTCTATTATATTATGACAGACCAGCTAGATCTACTGTCTCTATTATATTATGACAGACCAGCTAGATCTACTGTCTCTATTATATTATGACAGACCAGCTAGATCTACTGTCTCTATTATATTATGACAGACCAGCTAGATCTACTGTCTCTATTATATTATGACAGACCAGCTAGATCTACTGTCTCAATTATATTATGACAGACCAGCTAGATCTACTGTCTGACAGACCAGCTAGATCTAATGTCTCTATTATATTATGACAGACCAGCTAGATCTACTGTCTCTATTAGATTATGACAGACCAGCTAGATCTACTGTCTCTATTCTATTATGACAGACCAGCTAGATCTACTGTCTCTATTATATTATGACAGACCAGCTAGATCTACTGTCTCTATTATATTATGACAGACCAGGTAGATATACTGTC
>NW_027039870.1:75309-114841 GCF_034236695.1 Oncorhynchus nerka | reverse complement strand
GAGAGAGACAGATAAGATAGTTAGAAGAGAGAGAGAGAGACAGATAAGATAGTTAGAGAGAGAGAGAGACAGATAAGATAGTTAGAGAGAGAGAGACAGATAAGATAGTTAGAAATTAGATAAGATAGTTAGAGAAGACAGATAAGATAGTTAGAGAGAGACAGATAAGATAGTTAGAAATTTGAAGTTGTGAATTCAACACAGCATTTCTTCTAATTGTGCAGCTCAGTGTGATAAGAAACCAGGGAGTATTGTGTTGAATACTCAGTAAGATACCATTAGTATGACAATAGTCCCATATCTTATTAATAATGTCATGGTTGAATCATGGACATGAATGTTCTCTCACCGTTCTGACCTCAACCAGCGGTTGGCAGCAGAGGAACAGGTAGGCTGTGTTGTTGGTATCTGTCAGCTCCAGCATCTTCTGCTTGAATCGAGATTCATGTCTGAAGAACAAATGGAAAATAAATATAGCTAATACCTACCAGATTATTTCCCATGTGACCAGGTTTGAACCCGGCGTCTAGACTGTGTTCGTCCGCACGTCTCCAGGTCCCAGTCCTGGTTATGGTTCATAGAACCACCTCCGTTAGACAAACACTGAAGTGGGATTGTTTCAGGACTGGACTATGGTGCCTGATGATGGGAGTTGGACCATGGCTGCTACATAGCTAAGTGACATCTAACATTGGGCCAAGAGAGAAAGAGAGAGAAGCCACAGTGCTGCCAAGATGAGGAAGTCTTCAGGGAGGAAGAGGCTGTCTGAGGGGTAGTAACCGTGTGAGCTGTTTACTGTTGGATTACCACCATTCTGGGGAAAAGGAGGAATGTTCGTGAACTGTTTGGAGTGGGATTCATGTCATTCTGGATCAAGAGAAAGATTTGGGTTTGTGATGTCCTCCTTCCTCCATGAATGAATGGTTCTGGATGGGTTGGAAGACCTCTAGATGGGATTCAAGTTGTTCACACTAATATTACATATACGCAAAGGAATTAACCTCCAGTGTCAACAAATCCACCACTTTGTTTCGAGGTTTCGGATCGCTAAGTACAGTGTCACTGCCTTCTAAAACCTATAAGTGCTTCTTGAGTATGTTGTGTAACGATGCTCTGGGTGAAATTTCCCTCTGTCACACGTGTGTGTGTGTGCGTGTGTGTGTGTGTGCCTGTGTGTGTGCATGTGTGTGTGTATGGTACACTGGCCTGAATGCTCGGATGGTGGTGAGTCCTCTGCAGTCTCAGAAGTGGCAGAGCAGAGGAAGCTGGGTGGAGTCATCTAAGTCCTGAAGGTCCCTGAGAGAAAATGAAGAAAAAGTCTGGACAATGTGGAAACAGAGACGAAAAGCATAGTATAAATGACAGCACCAGGTAGTCCCTGACAGAGAGACAGATAAGATAGTTTGAGGAGAGAGAGAATTTGAAGTTGTGATGCTGTTGTGATACTGTAAAGGAAACTACATTGAGCTGAAATGGACCAGGTCTGCCCAGTGAACTCACTTTGAGGCGACCGGAAGTACTTCTGTATAAAGTAAAGAAGGACACAGCCAGAGGAATCAGAGCGATGAGGAAGCTTGGGGTGACGAAGCAGCTGAAGCCCGATAGCTGACAGGCAAAGCAGAGTGGAGCGGGTCAAAGACTCCCAGGAGCAGGAGGGATGCTGGAAAGGGATAGAGGAGGGAGAGAGGGGAGGAGAGAGAGAGGGAGAGGGGGAGAGAGGGGGAGAGGGAGAGGATAGGAGGAAAGAAAGAGAGGGGGAGGAGAGAGGGGGAGAGAGAGAGGGGGAGAGAGAGATGGGGAGAGAGGCGAGGGGAGAGAGAGAGGGGAGAGAGAGAGAGGGAGGGGGGATAGAGAGGGGAGAGAGGGAGAGGGGGGAGAGAGAGGGGGAGAGAGGGGGGATAGAGAGAGAGAGAGAGGGAGAGAGAGGGAGAGAGAGAGAGGGGGAGGAAGAGAGGTAGAGAGAGAGAGAGAGGGAGAGAAGGGAGAGAGAGGGGGAGAGAGAGGGGAGATAGAGAGGGGGTAGAGAGAGAGAGGGGAGATAGAGAGAGGGGGAGAGAGAGAGAGAAGGGGGGATAGAAAGAGAAAGGGGGGTAGAGAGAGAGGGGGCAGGGGGAGAGAGGGGGATATAGAGAGAGGGGGGATAGAGAGAGAGAGAGGGGATAGAGAGAGAGAGAGAGAGAGAGAGAGGGGGATAGAGAGAGAGAGAGAGGGGAGAGAGAGAGGATAGAGAGAGAGAGAGAGGGGGATAGAGAGAGATGGGGAGAGAGAGAGAGAGGGAGAGAGGGAGATAGAGAGAGAGGGGGGAGAGAGAGAAGGGGAGATAGAGAGGGGGTAGAGAGATAGAGAGAGAGGGAGAGAGAGAGAGAGAGAGGGGGGGATAGAGAGAGGGGGAGAGTAGAGAGAGAGAGGGGGGCAGAGGGGAGAGAGGGGGATATAGAGAGAGGGGGGAGAGAGGGGGATAGAGAGAGAGAGAGGGGGGATAGAGAGAGAGAGCAAGAGGAAGAGAGGGGGGATAGAGAGAAGGGGATAGAGAAGAGAGGGGATAAGAGGAGGAGAGAGAGAGGGGGGGATGAGAGAGAGAGAGGGGGATAAAGAGAGAGGGATAGAGAGAGGGGGATAGAGAGAGAGAAGAGAGAGGGGGATAGAGAGAGAGAGAGAGGGGGATAGGAGAAAGAGGGGGATAGAGAGAGAGGAGGAGTAGAGAGAGAGGAGGGGGATAGAGAGAGAGGGGGGGATAGAGAGAGAGGGGGATAAAGAGATGGGGGGGATAGAGAGAGAGAGGATAGAGAGAGAGAGAGAGGGGGATAGAGAGAGGGAGGGGGATAGAGAGAGAGAGAGATAGAGAGAGAGGGAGGAGATAGAGAGATAGGAGGGGGAGGGAGGAGATAGATAGAGAGAGGGGGATAGACAGAGATAGAGGGGGAGAGAGAGGGAGAGATAGAGAGAGGGGGGATAGAGAGAGAGGGGGGAGATAGAGAGAGAGGGGGATAGAGAGAGAGGAGGAGATAGTATCATGTCAGTGCCACATTTCTGACCTACGCTCTGGACCTCAATGTCGTCCTCTTTAACGATCTGAGGTCACCTGAGGGACGTAATATAATGACGTGGGACATTGACTCATCTCAACAATGGACTAATTCTGACGCCTGCAAATGACTGACAAACTGTTAATATTTGTGTGAGCTGTAATCTTAAGGCCACTCAGGGCAAAGCCCAGCTGGAGAGCAGCACTGGAGTCTGTCCAATCACACCATGGCCAAAGACAGATCCTTCATCAGACAGCTTCATGAGTAGAGGATTCCCACAGTACTCATTTAACAGTTTGGCATTTGGTGGTCGCTCTTATCCCAGAGCGACTTACAGGAGAAATGAGGGTTTAGTGCCTGCTCATTGGCACATCGACAGATTGTTCACCTAGTCGGATGTGGATTTGAACCAGCGACCATTTGGTTACTGTCCCAACACTCTTAACCACTAGGTACTTTACCTAGTACTCCTGACTGAAATAAGTCAACAGATCAATCTACTGAGGGTGAACATCCTTTTCAGAATCACCTGATCTATGATGTTGGTGTCAGCTGAGAAACGATTCAGGATCTGGCCCAAAGGGGTCACGTCAAAGAACCTGAGAAGAGATTCAAAATATATATTATTTCAAATATTAGTCTGAAAAATATATAAAATGTGATTTAAAAAAAAATAATAAATTATTCAACACATTCTTTCTGGTTCAACTATTCAGTTCCCTTCTATTTCAACACGGATGATGTCATAAAGAGTATAAGAATCTGTAGGTGAGGTGTGTCGTGGGTACCTGATAGGTGAGGTGTGTCGTGGTACCTGATAGGTGAGGTGTGTCGTGGTACCTGATAGGTGGTGTGTCGTGGTACCTGATAGGTGAGGTGTGTCGTGGTACCTGATAGGTGAGGTGTGTCGTACGTGGGTGAGGTGTGTCGTGGGTACGTGATGAGTGTGGTGTGTGTGGGTTGATAGGTGAGGGTGTGTTAGTACGTGATAGGTGAGGTGTGTCGTGGGTATCTGATAGGTGAGGTGTGTCGTGGGTACCTGATAGGTGAGGTGTGTCGTGGGTACCCTGATAGGTGAGGTGTGTCGTGGGTATCTGATAGGTGAGGTGTGTCGTGAGTACCTGATGGGTGAGGTGTGTTGTGGGTACCTGATAGGTGAGGTGTGTCGAGGTACCTGATAGGTGAGGTGTGTTGTGGGTACCTGATGGGTGAGGGTGTCGTGGGTACCTGATAGGTGAGGTGTGTCGTGAGTACCTGATGGGTGAGGTGTGTCGTGGATACCTGATAGGTGAGGTGTGTCGTGGGTACCTGATAGGTGAGGTGTGTCGTGGGTATCTGATAGGTGAGGTGTGTCGTGGGTATCTGATAGGTGAGGGTGTGTCGTGGGTACCTGATAGGTGAGGTGTGGGTATCTGATAGGTGAGGTGTGTCGTGGGTATCTGATAGGTGAGGGTGTGTCGTGGGTATCTGATAGGTGAGGTGTGTCGTGGGTATCTGATAGGTGAGGTGTGTCGTGGGTATCTGATAGGTGAGGTGTGTCGTGGGTATCTGATAGGTGAGGTGTGTCGTGGGTACCTGGTAGGTGAGGTGTGTCGTGGGTATCTGATAGGTGAGTGTGTCGTGGGTACCTGATAGGTGTGGTGGATGATCTTGTTGAGCAGGTTACCTGATAGGTGAGGTTGGTGGGTATCTGATAGGTGAGGTGGTACGTGGGATCTTGTTGTGGTGGGTATCTGATACAGGTGCTAGCTACCTGGAGGTGTGTCGTGGCAGCAGGTATCAGATAGGTGAGGAACTGATAGGTGACGTGGGTATCCACAGTCTGATAGAGGTGTGTGATCAGATCTGATAGGTGAGGGCTATCCCGTGGGTATCATAGTGAAGTGTGCCAGGCAGACCAGCGTGGATGATGATAGCAACCACCCAGGAACACATAGTCAGAGAGTGAGGCAGACCAGCCTAGTAACCACACAATACACCACAAAGACACATAGTAGGAGTCAGGCAGATCAGCCTAGTAATCACATAACACACCACAAAGACACATAGTAGGAGTCAGGCAGACCAGCCTAGTAATCACATAACACACCACAAAGACACATAGTAGGAGTCAGGCAGACCAGCCTAGTAACCACACAATACACCACAAAGACACATAGTAGGAGTCAGGCAGACCAGCCTAGTAACCACATAATACACCACAAAGACACATAGTAGGAGTCAGGCAGACCAGCCTAGTAATCACATAACACACCACAAAGACACATAGTAGGAGTCAGGCTGACCAGCCTAGTAACCACATAATACACCACAAAGACACATAGTAGGAGTCAGGCTGACCAGCCTAGTAATCACATAATACACCACAAAGAAAGTAGAGTCAGGCTGACCAGCCTAGTAATCACATTATACACCACAAAGACACATTCGGTCAGATATCAGGATTTCAACAGGCCTTACTCACTTCCACTAACACTGAGTACTGGTTGTGAAAGGTGTTCATATCTCACCGCTGAGTTTGTCGATTGGAGAAGACAGCTGCTGCAGAGTCATTGACAAAGTCTCTTGTAACATTTCCAAAGTCTGGGGCATATCCATGAGCATCGTCATTAGCAGTCCCATTGACTGGGCCATCGCCATTAGCAGTCCCATTGACTGGGACATTGCCTTTAGAAGTCCATTCGGCCAGCCAGTAGTCGATGGCGACCATGGACGAGTGTTTCAGCAGCTTGGAGAAGACCATGAGGAAGACCATGAGGAAGCCACCAGAGGACAGGTACTGCCAGCACCCACCCTCCACGGGATCTTAGAGCGCCGACTGGTGGTCGTCGACATGTTGTCGTCCTCTTCCTCCTCCTCTTCCTCCTCTGTCAGGGACGAGAGAAGGAGTGATTATTGCCATATGTCGTAACAGAACTTAACTGTATGAGATACAGTGTTTGACAATGCATTTCACCTTCTTCGTCATCGTCGACCTGGTTCTTGGCCTCTCTGGAGTAGAAAGCTCTTCTCAGGGTCTTCCTCTCCAGAGCAGTCTGACAGTTATCAATCTCAGTGTCCTGCAGTACAGATACAACTGTTGTTAGGTTGGTTGGCAGGTAAATTAGCTACACTACACATTACAGAGCAGAGGAGGCTGGTGGGAGGAGTTATCGGAGGACAGGCTCATTGTAATGGCTGGAATAAATGCAATGGTCAAACACGTTGTTTCCATGTGTTGGCTCCGTTCCATTAATTCCATACCAGCCTTTACAATGAGCTCCTACACGTCCTCCTATAACTCCACCCACCAGCCTCCTCTGTTACAGACCGTCTGTCAGTAGGAGAGTAAAAGAAGTGAATATGACCTTCTCTAGTTCCTGGTCCTGTCTGTTCATCAGGGTCTTCCAGTGTTCATACAGCTCTACATCATGAGTCTGAATGTCCTTCAGAGTGCCTTCCCCTCAGCACTGAGCCATCCTTCATGGCTATGATCTGGGACACAGAGAGAACCGTGTAAAAATCAGGACCCTTATAAACAAACCGTCTCAGGGTAGGAATGCTGATCTAGGATCAGGTCCCCCGCCCGTCCGTGTCATACTCTTTATTATGATCGAAAGGAAAAACTGATCCTGTATCAGCAGCATTCCTACTCTAAGATGCTTTATGAATACAGACCCAGTGCAAACGGTAGAGAGGAATCCACAGCAGACTGTTGAGATGCTCACCCAGTCAGCGTGGATGAGGTACTGCAGTTTGTGTGTGACCAGGACCACGGTGCGTTTATCATCCTGTAGGAACCAGGATGCCCTCCTGCATCAGGTGGTCACTCAGGTGGATGTCCAGCGCTGAGAACGGTCATCCTGAGGGTTAAGGTCAGAGATCAGGGTCAGAGACAACATGGACGATCCAATCAGATCAGAGCGTATCGGAGTGAAAGACTGTGGATTCAATTATGTTTTTTTAACAGGAGATCATCCTTTATTCATATTAAGTCACAGCACGTTTAATTCACAGGTCTCAGATGACCTCAGGACATACAGTCAATCAAACCTAGTTCCCAGAGGACCCCCGGAACCTGAATAAACACCAATGTATTACCCTAGGATGACTTAGTCTTTATACTGTACAGCACTGAGACACGTAAACAGTCCTGAGGGCAGAAGGTCTGAGATCATCAGACACAGCATGATAGACACCTCATTAGGAGACAAGACGTCTAAAGACGTACTTAGCTAATAGATGTGGCTTCTAGCTGGGTGTTCACTCTGCAGTCCCACTGTGTATTAATACAGCACTTTAGAGTGCGATTTCCTTATTTGTCAGTGTGAGCTGAGCTACGTATGGAGGAACGTGCCGGTCCTATCCCGACAGCCAGAGAGGCTGTATCAGGGGCGGAGGTTACACATCTAATTAACAGTTGCCACAAGGAATGATGTGGGAACACAAACAGATGAGGACATCACACAGGAGTAGGAAGAAATGGGATGTAGATGTACATAGAGTTGTCTGTAGCAGCGAGAGACGGGAAAGTGTGTGTGTGTACGTGTGTGTGTGTACGTGTGTACGTGCGTGTGTGTGTGTACGTGTGTGTGTGCGTGCGTGTGATTGTGTGTACGTGTGTGTGTGTGTGTACGTGTGTGTGTGATTGTGTGTACGTGTGTGTGTGTGATTGTGTGTACGTGTGTGATTGTGTGTACGTGTGTGTGTGTGTACGTGTGTAAGTGTGTATATGGCTAGTCAGGCCAGATGGCAGAGCAGAGGGATAGTCAGGCCAGATGGCAGAGCAGAGGGATGCCGGTAAACGACATGACAACTCTTGTCAGCAGTATGGTATGGTTACAAGAGAGGCCTGCGGACAGAGATCCATCCCACCTGCTGCTCCTCCCGTTCCCATACAGAGGGAGGCTGGCTGGCCCTCCCTGGATCTCCCCTGGCTGCCTCTGAAATCACACCCTATTCCCGATATAGTTCATCCTTACTCACACACTGTCCCAAAAGCAGTGTACTGTTTAGGGAATAGAAAAGGGTGTCCCTGTCTTTGGCTCTATTTGGCTCTCCCTGGAACACCTAGAGAACACCCTAGAACACCTAGAGAACACCCTAGAACACATAGAGAACAGCCTAAAACACATAGAGAACACCCTAAAACACATAGAGAACACCCTAGAACACCTATATAACACCCCAAAACACATAGAAAACATCCTAGAACACATAGAGAACACCCTAGAACACCTAGATAACACACAATAACACATAGAGAACACCCTAGAATACCTAGAGAACACCCTAAAACACCTAGAGAAAACACCCTAAAACACCATAGAAAACCCAGAGAACACCCGAGAACACAGAAAACAATGTGGAATACCTGGAGAACACCCTAGTACACCCTAGAACACCTAGAGAACACCCTAGAACACCTAGAGAACACCCTAGTACACCCTAGAACACCTAGAGAACACCCTAGAACACAACAAGAACACCCTAGAACACAACGAGAACACTCTAGAACACCCTAGAACAACTAGAGAACACCCTAGAACACATAGAGAACACCCTAGAACACAAAGAGAACACTCTAGAACACCCTGGCTCTGTCTGACTATTCTGAGAAGGCATCCTTGAGGGAGAGCTTCCAGCCTCTTCCAGTGAACTCAACAGGAAATGGATCTTCTATTGAAGTCAATAGATAAAGCACTTTATCATTCATTGACTCACCAGGAAGACGATGTTGGTGTTCTGGTAGAGAGCCCGAGCCACACATATCCTCTGTCTCTGGCCTCCACTCAGGTTGATCCCCTGGGAGAAAAACACACTGTTAAGAAGAGTAGCCAGGTACACAAGGAATCGGACACAAATCACTGTTCACTACTAGTTCTTGGTATAATATGTCATTGTGTCTGAGGTAAGAGATGGGGCTTGTGCTTAAAAAGATGAGAATAGACAGTGATAAAAAACCACAATAATACTGAGGTGATTATAATAATGTAATAATTTAGCCAGTGTTTCAGTACCCTCTCTCCGATCTCCGTCTGGTCTCCGAAGGGCAGGAGGTCTACATCAGGCTGCAGGAGCAGGCGTCAATCACAGTCTTGTATCTGAGACACACAGCAGGGCATCAGACTGACAACACCCTCTATTAAGACACAGTTAGAAACATGGCTGCCTTGGAAACTAAGGGATTCAACAGCACAGGAAAACAGTCGTCATTAGAGAAGAGATATAAGCCAGCATCAGCCTCAAGAAGCATCAAGAGTGATAGCAATCTGATGGACCATCTAATTAGTGTCATTAAAAGTACATCTCAGCTGATGCATGACCAAGTGAATTAACCAAACACAAACATTGGTCTAGTCTTAATTACATTGATGAATGGTGTTGAGGAGCAGCAGATAATACAGTAGAGAAGAGTACAGTAGAGTAGAGTACAGTAGAGTACAGTAGAGTACAGTCGAGTAGAGTACAGAAGAGTACAGTAGAGTACAGTACAGTAGAGTACAGTAGAGTAGAATACAGTAGAGTACAGTAGAGAAGAGTACAGTAGAGTACAGTCGAGTAGAATACAGTAGAGTACAGTACAGTAGAGTACAGTCGAGTAGAGTACAGAAGAGTACAGTAGAGTACAGTACAGTAGAGTACAGTCGAGTAGAGTACAGTAGAGTACAGTACAGTAGAGTACAGTAGAGTACAGTACAGTAGAGTAGAGTACAGTAGAGTAGGGTAGAGTAGAGTACAGTAGAGTAGAGTACAGCAGAGTACAGTAGAGTAGAGTAGGGTAGAGTAGAGTACAGTACAGTAGAGTAGGTTAGAGTACAGTACAGTAGAGTAGAGTAGGTTAGAGTAGAGGAGAGTAGGTTAGAGTAGAGTAGAGTAGGTTAGAGTACAGTAGAGTACAGTAGGGTAGAGTACAGTAGAGTACAGTAGAGTAGAGTACAGTCGAGTAGAGTACAGTAGAGTACAGTACAGTAGAGTACAGTCGAGTAGAGTACAGCAGAGTACAGTACAGTAGAGTAGAGTACAGTACAGTAGAGTAGAGTACAGTAGAGTAGGGTAGAGTAGAGTACAGTAGAGTAGAGTAGAGTAGGGTAGAGTAGAGTACAGTACAGTAGAGTAGGTTAGAGTACAGTACAGTAGAGTAGAGTAGGTTAGAGTAGAGTAGGTTAGAGTAGGGTACAGTAGAGTAGGGTACAGTAAAGTAGGGTAGAGTAGAGTACAGTAGGATAGAGTAGAGTACAGTAGAGTACAGTAGAGTAGAGTAGGGTACAGTAAAGTAGGAGTAGAGTAGAGTACAGTACAGTAGAGTAGGTTAGAGTATAGTAGGTTAGAGTAGAGTAGAGGAGAGTACAGCAGAGTAGGTTAGAGTACAGTACAGTACAGTAGGTAAGAGTACAGTACAGTACAGTAAAGTAGGTTAGAGTAGAGTAGAGTAGAGTACAGTAGAGTAGTTAGAGTACAGTACAGTAGGTTAGAGTAGAGTCGAGTAGAGTACAGTACAGTAGGTTAGAGTAGAGTACAGTACAGTACAGTAGGTTAGAGTAGAGTAGGTTAGAGTAGAGAAGTGTAGAGTAGAGGAGAGTACAGTACAGTAGGTTAGAGTACAGTACAGTACAGTACAGTAGCTTAGAGTACAGTACAGTACAGTAGGTTAGAGTAGAGTAGAGTACAGTACAGTAGAGTAGGTTAGAGTACAGTACAGTACAGTAGAGTGGAGTACAGTACAGTAGAGTAGAGTACAGCAGAGTAGAGTTAGAGTAGAGTAGAGTAGGTTAGAGTAGAGTACAGTAGAGTAGGGTACAGTAAAGTAGGGTAGAGTAGAGTAGAGTACAGTAGGGTAGAGTAGAGTACAGTAGAGTACAGTACAGTAGAGTAGGGTAGAGTACAGTACAGTAGAGTAGATTAGAGTACAGTACAGTACAGTAGAGTAGGTTAGAGTAGAGTAGAGGAGAGTACAGCACAGTAGGTTAGAGTAGAGTACAGTAGAGTAGGGTACAGTAAAGTAGGGTAGAGTAGAGTACAGTAGAGTACAGTACAGTAGAGTTGGTTAGAGTACAGTACAGTACAGTACAGTACAGTACAGTAGATTAGAGTAGGTTAGAGTAGAGTAGAGGAGACTACAGCAGAGTAGGTTAGAGTAGAGTACAGTAGAGTACAGTACAGTACAGTAAAGTAGGGTAAGTAGAGTAGGAGAGGGAGAGTACAGTACAGTAGGTTAGAGAGCAGTACAGTACAGTACAGTAGAGTAGGTTAGAGTAGAGTAGAGTAGAGGAGAGTACAGTAGAGTAGGTTAGAGTAGAGTACAGTACAGTACAATAGAGTAGGTTAGAGTAGAGTAGAGTAGAGAGTACAGTAGAGTAGTTAGAGTACAGTACAGTAAGTTAGAGTAGAGTACAGTACAGTAGGTTAGAGTAGAGTCGAGTAGAGTACAGTACAGTAGGTTAGAGTAGAGTACAGTACAGTACAGTAGGTTAGAGTAGAGTCGAGCAGAGTACAGTACAGTAGGTTAGAGTAGAGTACAGTACAGTACAGTAGGTTAGAGTAGAGTAGGTTAGAGTAGAGTAGAGGAGAGTACAGTAGAGTAGGTTAGAGTACAGTACAGTACAGTACAGTATGTTAGAGTAGAGTAGAGTAGAGAAGTGTAGAGTAGAGGCAAGTACAGTACAGTAGATTAGGGTAGAGTAGAGTACAGTATAGTAAAGTAGAGTAGAGGAGAGGAGATGAGAGTAGAGTAGAGTAGCTTAGAGTACAGTACAGTACAGTACAGTAGGTTAGAGTAGAGTTAAAAGTAGAGTAGAGGAGAGAGTACAGTAAAGTAGAATAGAGTGGAGTAGAGGACAGTACAGTAAAGTAGAGAGTAGAGTGGAGTAAAGTAGAGTAGGGTAGAGTATGGTAGAGTAGAGAGTGGTGTTTTACCTCTGTTTGTTGAAGGGACTGCCAAACGTGATGTTATCCTCCACGGTGGCATTCAGCAGCCAAGACTTCTGGGTAGCGTAGCCCACAGAGTACCTGTTCTTACTGAGGCATTATGGGAAATGGAGGCAGAAGAGAGAGAGCTCAAACTACAAACATGGAGGTAGGGGAGGGGTAATCTTTGAGACGTCAACATTGAGGCACATCAAGCGGTGAGTGGGGGAAGTGGGTTTAGGTTTCTAACACAGGTTAATGATGAGCTGGAAGAGTTGAACCAAAATAACAACAATGTGCTGGGAGTCCAGTTTGTTGATCTTGTTGGATGTGCAGCAGAACTACCCAAAGAACTACCCAAAGGATATGCTTGAGGATAAGAGCATTATGTATCTGAAGGCACAGTGCTTTGTGTACCATTGTGTACCAGTGTTCCCACCACCATATGTTATATGCCACCATATGCCTTAGCTGTTATTAATGGCTGAGTAATTGTACGATATAAGAGAAAGAGAGAATGAAGACGTTAGCTATGGGTCATGCACACTAACCAGGATGTTGGTCTCTTTGTGTACTGTATTCCTATTGTCTCCTGTTGAAAACATACTGTGGAGGTGAATCCACAGTGTCAAAATATATCTCTATCCCTTTAACTGCCTTTTCAGTCAGTAACTTCTGACCCAGACTCCCAGCATGGAAGCACACAAACACTCCACGACTCACTCACGACTCACCCACGACCAGCTAGTAACAACTCAATGATCACCATGACTGAGGAATGGAGGGGTTGAGGAGGATATAGGGAATGATGGCAGGGGAAGGAGGGATTGAGGGAGGGATATAGGGAATGATGGCAGGGGAATGGAGGGTTGAGGGAGGGATATAGGGAATGATGGCAGGGGAATGGAGGGGTTGAGGGAGGGATATAGGGAATGATGGCAGGGGAATGGAGGGGTTGAGGGGAGGATATAGGAATGATGGCAGGAATGGAGGGATTGAGGGAGGATATAGGAATGATGGCAGGGAATGGAGGGGTTGAGGGAGGGATATAGGGAATGATGGCAGGGAATGGAGGAACTGAGGAGGGATAAAGGGAATGATGGCAGGGGAATGGAGGAACTGAGGAGGGATAAAGGGAATGATGGCAGGGGAATGGAGGGGTTGAGGGAGGGATATAGGAATGATGGCAGGGGAATGGAGGGGTTGGGGAGGATATAGGGAATGATGGCAGGGAATGGAGGGGTTGAGGGAGGGATATAGGAATGATGGCAGGGAATGGAGGGATTGAGGAGGATATAGGGAATGATGGCAGGGGAATGGAGGGGTTGAGGGAGGGATATAGGAATGATGGCAGGGGAATGGAGGGGTTGAGGGAGGGATATAGGGAATGATGGCAGGGAATGGAGGGATTGAGGAATGATGGCAGGAACGGAGGGTTGAGGGAGGGATATAGGGAATGATGGCAGGGGAAGGAGGGATTGAGGAGGGATAGGGAATGATGGCAGGGGAATGGAGGGGTTGAGGAGGGATAAAGGGAATGATGGCAGGGAATGTAGGGGTTGAGGGAGGGATATAGGAATGATGGCAGGGAATGGAGGGGTTGAGGAGGGATATAGGGAATGATGGCAGGGAATGGAGGGATTGAGGAGGAATAGGAATGATGGCAGGGGAAGGGAGGGATTGAGGGAGGATATAGGAATGATGGCAGGGAAGGAGGGATCAGGAGGATATAGGGAATGATGGCAGGGAAGGAGGATATAGGAATGATGGCAGGGGAATGGAGGGGTTGAGGAGGATAAAGGGAATGATGGCAGGGGAATGGAGGGGTTGAGGAGGGATAAAGGGAATGATGGCAGGGGAATGGAGGTTGAGGGAGGATATAGGAATGATGGCAGGGAATGGAGGGTTGGGGGAGGGATATAGGGAATGATGGCAGGAAGGAGGGATTGAGGAGGGATATAGGAATGATGGCAGGGGAAGGAGGCATTGAGGGATTGAGGGAGGATATAGGGGAATGATGGCAGGAATGGAGGGATTGAGGGAGGGATATAGGGAATGATGGCATGGGAAGTGGATTGAGAGGTTGAGGGAGGGATATAGGGAATGATGGCAGGGCAATGGAGGGATTGGGGGAGGATATAGGGAATGATGGCAGGGGAATGGAGGGATTGAGGGAGGGATATAGGAATGATGGCAGGGGAATGGAGGGGATTGAGGGGAGGAGGGATAGGGAATGATGGCAGGGAAGGGAGGGATTGAGGAGGATAGGGAATGATGGCAGGGGAATGGAGGGGGTTGAGGGAGGGAGGGATAACTGAGGGAGGATAGGAATGATGGCAGGTGAATGGAGGGGTTGAGGAGGGATATAGGAATGATGGCAGGGGAATGGAGGAATTGAGGGAGGATATAGGAATGATGGCAGGGGAATGGAGGGATTGAGGGAGGGATATAGGAATGATGGCAGGGAAGGAGGGATTGAGGAGGGATAGGAATGATGGCAGGGGAAGGAGGAATTGAGGGGAGGGATATAGGGAATGATGGCAGGTGAATGGAGGAACTGAGGGAGGATATAGGAATGATGGCAGGGGAATGGAGGAATTGAGGGAGGGATAAAGGAATGATGAGGGGAAGGAGGGATTGAGGAGGGATATAGGGAATGATGGCAGGGGAATGGAGGGGTTGAGGGAGGGATATAGGGAATGATGGCAGGGAAGGAGGGATTGAGGGGGAGGGATATAGGGAATGATGGCAGGGGAATGGATTGAGGGAGGGATAGGGAATGATGGCAGGGGAAGGAGGATTGAGGAGGATATAGGGAATGATGGCAGGGATGGAGGGATTGAGGGAGGAGAGAGGATATAGGGAATGATGGCAGGGAATGGAGGGATTGGGTTGAGGGAGGGATATAGGGAATGATGGCAGGGGAATGGAGGGGTTGAGGGAGGATAAAGGAATGATGGCAGGGAATGGAGGGTTGAGGGAGGGATATAGGGAATGGCAGGGAATGGAGGGGTTGGGGAGGGATATAGGAATGATGGCAGGGGAAGGAGGGATTGAGGAGGATATAGGGAATGATGGCAGGCAATGGAGGGATTGAGGAGGATATAGGAATGATGGCAGGAAGGAGGATTGAGGGATTGAGGAGGATATAGGGAATGATGGCAGGGGAATGGAGGGATTGAGGAGGGATATAGGGAATGATGGCAGGGGGAATGGGAGGGATTGAGAGATTGAGGGAGGGATATAGGAATGATGGCAGGGCAATGGAGGATTGGGGGAGGGATATAGGGAATGATGGCAGGGGAATGGAGGGATTGAGGGAGGGATATAGGGAATGATGGCAGGGAACGGAGGGATTGAGGGATTGAGGAGGGATAGGGAATGATGGCAGGGGAATGGAGGGGTTGAGGGAGGATAGGGAATGATGGCAGGGAATGGAGGGTTGAGGAGGGATATAGGGAATGATGGCAGGGAAGGAGGAATTGAGGGAGGATATAGGGAATGATGGCAGGTGAATGGAGGAATTGAGGAGGATATAGGGAATGATGGCAGGGGAATGGAGGAATTGAGGGAGGATATAGGAATGATGGCAGGAATGGAGGGATTGAGGAGGATATAGGGAATGATGGCAGGGGAAGGAGGAATTGAGGGAGGGATATAGGAATGATGACAGGTGAATGGAGGAATTGAGGGAGGGATATAGGGAATGATGGAGGAATGGAGGAATTGAGGAGGATAAAGGAATGATGGCAGGGGAAGGAGGGATTGAGGGAGGGATATAGGAATGATGGCAGGGAATGGAGGTTGAGGGGAGGATATAGGGAATGATGGCAGGGGAAGGAGGGATTGAGGGAGGGATATAGGGAATGATGGCAGGGAATGGAGGGATTGAGGGAGGGATAGGAATGATGGCAGGAAGGAGGGATTGAGGGAGGATATAGGAATGATGGCAGGGAAAGGGAGGATTGAGGGAGGGGAGAGGGATATAGGGAATGATGGCAGGGGAATGGGAGGGATTGAGGGATTGAGGAGGGATATAGGGAATGATGGCAGGGAATGGAGGGTTGAGGAGGGATAGGGGAATGATGGCAGGGGAATGGAGGAATTGAGGAGGGATAAAGGGAATGATGGCAGGGGAAGGAGGATTGAGGGATTGAGGAGGGATATAGGAATGATGGCAGGAATGGAGGGTTGAGGGAGGGATATAGGGAATGATGGCAGGAATGGAGGAATTGAGGGAGGGATAAAGGAATGATGGCAGGGGAAGGGAGGGATTGAGGAGGGATATAGGGAATGATGGCAGGGAATGGAGGGATTGAGGGAGGATATAGGGAATGATGGCAGGGAAGGAGGGATTGAGGGAGGGATATAGGGAATGATAGCAGGGGAAGGGGGATTGAGGAGGATATAGGGAATGATGGCAGGGGGAATGGAGGGTTGAGGGAGGATATAGGGAATGATGGCAGGGGAATGGAGGAATTGAGGGAGGATAAAGGGAATGATGGCAGGGGGAGGGATTGAGGGAGGGATATAGGGAATGATGGCAGGGGGAATGGAGGGATTGAGGGAGGGATATAGGGAATGATGGCAGGGGAAGGAGGGATTGAGGGAGGGAGGGAATGATGGCAGGAAGGGGGATTGAGGGAGGGATATAGGGAATGATGGCAGGGGAAGGGAGGGATTGAGGGAAGGAGGGATAGGGAATGATGGCAGGGGAAGGAGGGATTGAGGAGGGATATAGGGAATGATGGCAGGGGAAGGAGGGATTGAGGAGGAGAGAGGATATAGGGAATGATGGCAGGAATGGAGGGAGGGATTGAGGGAGGATATAGGGAATGATGGCAGGGGAATGGAGGGGTTGAGGGAGGGATATAGGGAATGATGGCAGGGGAATGGAGGGATTGAGGGAGGGATATAGGGAATGATGGCAGGAAGGAGGGATTGAGGAGGATATAGGGAATGATGGCAGGGAAGGGGGATTGAGGGAGGATATAGGGAATGATGGCTGGGGAATAGAGGGATTGAGGGAGGATAGGGAATGATGGGGAGGATTGAGGGAAGGAGGGATAGGGAATGATGGCAGGGGAAGGGAGGGATTGAGGAAGGAGGGATATAGGGAATGATGGCAGGGAAGGGGGGATTGAGGGAGGGATGGAGGGATATAGGGAATGATGGCAGTGGAAGGGAGGAAGGGGATGACGGCAGGGTCCCTTCAGAGGAAGTTTAAAAAGGGGTACCTCCTGGTTTCTTCAAAAGACCCGTCCGTCTCAAAACAACTGCAAGTCACGTTCAATGTGTTAGAGTCTGTACAGCCAGATAGACACAGCCACCTCGACTTCAACTTCCTTTACACATGAAGAGCTGAACCAAGACGCGCGTGCGTGTGTGTGTGTGTGTGTTTGTGTGTGTCTGTGTACAGAGTCGCGTATGTGTGTTCAAATGTAAATCTAGCAGAAGTGTCTTTATAGTAAAGCCCTGTATCGGGGCGAAGACATTTGGACAGAGAGCCAAGAGTCAATTTAATCCAGCTTTATCTACAGAATGACCTCCCTCAACAGTGCATGCATACTGTCATGATACTGTCATTGTCTCAGGCCCAGGACACTGTCTGCTCTAATAGTGTTATGGCTTCTCCTAGAATGATGTAGGTCTACATGAGGGTGGGTGGGATTCAGTGGGGATAACAGCGACTGCTTAATCAACCATTCTCAACCCAGTCCTTGGGGCCACTAGTCCTTTCACATATTTGGTGTATATTCAAAACTAGCCTAAATGATTCAACTAGTCAACTAATAGCCAACTGACTTAAGTGTTGAGACCCAAATGATTCACATGGTCAACTAATAGCCAACTGACTTAAGTGTTGAGACCCAAATGATTCACATGGTCAACTAATAGCCAAATGACTTAAGTGTTGGGACTAAAGGATTCATATGGTCAACTAATAGCCAAATGACTTGTAAATGTAGAATGTACTGTACAGGGATGAGATGGGAAGAGTAACCCGAGGGAGAAAATACCTGTTGGCCTCGTGCAGCATCTCACTCACAGGCAGTCTGATTTAGATAGAAAACAACCACGACAGAAGAAGACAGAACACAGACAAAGCTGAGGTTAGTGTCTACGGCCCGTGGTGACTACCTGTCCTGCTATGGTACTGACTGGCACCTTCGTTCGCTCACATAAGAGTGGACTTTATTTGGAAAGGTCAATTTGATTTTTCAATTACTGCTAAGAAGAGCAGCCGTTATGGTTCTAAACAGATTGAGGAGACATAGTGGTTCTAATGGTAACTGTGGTGCACCATCAGTATCATAGAGAACTTTAAAGAACTATATGGACCATGTTTCATAGCAGTGTATGAAGGAGAGAAGTGTTTAATAGATTGGTAGGGTATATTACAGCTTATTAACAGGCTGGGACTTAATGGAGAACAATCAAATCAACAGTTACTAAACCTACGACAAACTAATACCACTGTTTTCATTCAGTCCAAATAGCTCCAAATGAAAACCTTCCGGTCAGAAGTGTATTATTCATTCAATAACCCAAACAAATACTTAACCCAATCCAATCTAATTCAATTATACAATTGAACACTTCCTGGACACGTAATCACGCTAACTCCCAGCCAATATGTCGTTGGCAAGAAAATGCTGCAACGCCCAGTTCGTTAGCAATTAGCATGTGTCTGTTCTTCCGCTCAGGTTTCAGTCTAAATGCTAATGCTATGAATGCTAATGCTATGAATGCTAATGCTATGAATGCTAATGCTATGAATGCTAATCAGAGATCCATCTCCAGAACATCACAGACGACCAAATCTTAATTTGACATTAGAGTACATTAATGTGAGTGCAGATCTCAAATTAAGATTTGGCCCTAGGAGATGGACATTCTGTTTGGTTGTAAAAATATGAATAACAGAGAAATGTGAAGACAGAGAGTTGAAAATGGAAAGGTCCAGTTTGTGATGGTGACTCTGAGGTTGTGTTATAGAGATGAGTAGATAGATAGATGATGTTAGACAGTCAAAGTTCAGGCAAAGCTGTCACCAGCAAGCAGACAGTGAGCGATGTACAGAGAGACAGAGGAGCAGCCAGCTCTCCTTCCATAGCAACCACAGCCACAGAGACAGACACAGACACAGGAAGGACAACACACAGGACCAACAAGATGGAGGGTGGAATGGCTTCTTATTCCACAGATGAAGGCTTTGATTAGCATTGGTGGAGAAGCACAGTGAAACACCCATTTCAAATGGACTTAATGGACGAGTCTGACAGCTAGTCAACTCTAGAAAGACACGACGACCCAAAACGAGACTGAGAGGGATAAAGAGGAAATGAGATGTGTCCATCTTGGTCTTTGAGTGGACCTCAGCATGTTCAGTACCTAATAAAGATGAGGACCCCAGAGATTTACACCCTATTATAGACCTTCTAACATGTAGCTTATGCCGGTTGGTACCACTCACTTGCTCCAGTAGACCTTTCCACTGAGGGTCTGCATCTCTCCCAGCATGGCCAGCAACAGGGATGACTTCCCACAACCCACCTGGCCCACGATCATGGTCAGCTGACCTGGAGATCAGACACAGGACAAGAAGACACTATATAAAGGTATGAAGACACTATATAAAGATAAGAAGACACTATATAAAGGTATGAAGACACTATATAAAGGTATGAAGACACTATATAAAGATAAGAATACACTATATAAAGGTAAGAAGACACTATATAAAGGTATGAAGACACTATATAAAGGTATGAAGACACTATATAAAGATAAGAAGACACTATATAAAGATAAGAAGACACTATATAAAGGATATGAAGACACTATATAAAGATGAAGACACTATATAAAGATAAGAAGACACTATATAAAGATAAGAAGACACTATATAAATAAAGACACTATATAAAGGTATGAAGACACTATATAAAGATAAGAAGACACTATATAAAGGTATGAAGACACTATATAAAGGTATGAAGACACTATATAAAGATAAGAAGACACTATATAAAGATAAGAAGACACTATATAAAGATAAGAAGACACTATATAAAGATAAGAAGACACTATATAAAGGTAAGAAGACACTATATAAAGGTATGAAGACACTATATAAACATAAGAAGACACTATATAAAGATAAGAAGACACTATATAAAGATAAGAAGACACTATATAAAGATAAGAAGACACTATATAAAGATAAGAAGACACTATATAAAGACACTATAAGAAGACACTATATAAAGATAAGAAGACACTATATAAAGATAAGAAGACACTATATAAAGATAAGAAGACACTATATAAAGGTATGAAGACACTATATAAAGGTATGAAGACACTATATAAAGATAAGAAGACACTATATAAAGGTAAGAAGACACTATATAAAGGTATGAAGACACTATATAAACATAAGAAGACACTATATAAAGATAAGAAGACACTATATAAAGATAAGAAGACACTATATAAAGATAAGAAGACACTATATAAAGATAAGAAGACACTATATAAAGGTAAGAAGACACTATATAAAGGTATGAAGACACTATATAAAGACAAGAAGACCCTATATAAAGGTAAGAAGACACTATATAAAGATAAGAATACACTATATAAAGATAAGAAGACACTATATAAAGATAAGAAGACACTATATAAAGGTATGAAGACACTATATAAAGATAAGAAGACACTATATAAAGATAAGAAGACACTTAAATGTAAATGTAATAAGAAGACACTATATAAAGGTATGAAGACACTATATAAAGGTATGAATACACTATATAAAGGTATGAAGACACTATATAAAGGTATGAAGATACTATATAAAGATAAGAAGACACTATATAAAGATAAGAAGACACTATATAAAGATAAGAAGACACTATATAAAGGTATGAAGACACTATATAAAGATAAGAAGACACTATATAAAGATAAGAAGACACTATATAAAGATAAGAAGACACTATATAAAGATAAGAAGACACTATATAAAGGTATGAAGACACTATATAAAGATAAGAAGACACTATATAAAGATAAGAAGACACTATATAAAGATAAGAAGACACTATATAAAGATAAGAAGACACTATATAAAGGTATGAAGACACTATATAAAGATAAGAAGACACTATATAAAGATAAGAAGACACTATATAAAGATAAGAAGACACTATATAAAGGTATGAAGACACTATATAAAGATAAGAAGACACTATATAAAGGTATGAAGACACTATATAAAGGTATGAAGACACTATATAAAGATAAGAAGACACTATATAAAGGTATGAAGACACTATATAAAGATAAGAAGACACTATATAAAGGTATGAAGACACTATATAAAGATAAGAAGACACTATATAAAGGTATGAAGACACTATATAAAGATAAGAAGACACTATATAAAGATAAGAAGACACTATATAAAGGTATGAAGACACTATATAAAGATAAGAAGACACTATATAAAGATAAGAAGACACTATATAAAGATAAGAAGACACTATATAAAGATAAGAAGACACTATATAAAGGTATGAAGACACTATATAAAGGTATGAAGACACTATATAAAGATAAGAAGACACTATATAAAGGTATGAAGACACTATATAAAGGTATGAAGACACTATATAAAGATAAGAAGACACTATATAAAGGTATGAAGACACTATATAAAGGTATGAAGACACTATATAAAGATAAG
Source organism: Oncorhynchus nerka (assembly GCF_034236695.1). NCBI lineage: Eukaryota > Metazoa > Chordata > Actinopteri > Salmoniformes > Salmonidae > Oncorhynchus > Oncorhynchus nerka. The sequence continues at coordinate 93,175 of NW_027039870.1, read as the reverse complement.
AAGACACTATATAAAGGTATGAAGACACTATATAAAGGTATGAAGACACTATATAAAGGTATGAAGACACTATATAAAGATAAGAAGACACTATATAAAGATATGAAGACACTATATAAAGGTATGAAGACACTATATAAAGATATGAAGACACTATATAAAGTTATGAAGACACTATATAAAGGTATGAAGACACTATATAAAGGTATGAAGACACTATATAAAGGTATGAAGACACTATATAAAGGTATGAAGACACTATATAAAGCATTAGAGACAACAGATTGTTCTAGGTCAATCTGACATTGATAATGTCTGTTACAGCCCTGGTTAAAGCTTAAAAGTAGGACAGGATATTGGGATATCTTTATACTCTCAATTTAGATCAGTCATGTTTCCACATCAGTGGAGGCTGGTGGGAGGAGTTAAAGGAGGATGGGCTCATTATAATGGCTAGAATGGAGAATTAATTGAACGGAGTCAATCATGTAGTTTCCATACGTTTGATACCGTTCCATTTATTACATTCCAGCCATTATAATGAGCCTGTCCTCCTATAGCTCCTCCCACCAGCCTCCACTGTTCCACATATCCTACATAACACATCTACTCCCTCAGCTGCAGCAAATAGTGGACTACCAGGACCAGCCTATCCTGTTTGTCTTAGCTGTCATATCTTACGGGCCACGGGCCATGAGGTCATAGCAGGGAGATATACTACACTGTCACACACACACACAAACACACACACAGCTGGTGTTAGATATACTACACTGACTGTCGACAACCTCCTAAACAGGACGCAGCCTGGCGTTGCCATAGTGTTCCCAGCAGGATCGGGTTACCTGTTGGAATGCAGATGTTGATGTCGGACAACGTTGACAAGTTGCTTCCCCATGTGAAGAATCCACCGTTCACCTGAACAGGATACAGTGGGATTAGGCTGACATGGAGCCTACATGACATGGAGCCTAGATGACATGGAGCCTACATGACATGGAGCCTAGATGACATGGAGCCTACATGACATGGAGTCTACATGACATGGAGCCAACATGACATGGAGCCTAGATGACATGGAGCCTACCTGACATGGAGCCTACATGACATGGAGCCAACATGACATGGAGCCTACATGTTATAGTCTGCGGCTGGTGGTTTAGATACGTATGTGTACATAGAAATAATGAACCATTTAGGTCTTTAAGGCAAATATAATAGCATGTTTACATAGTTATGTTGTGTTTTATGTCTTGTCCGATTCCACTGTTTATTATAGCCAGTAATCCCCCCTCCCTTCCATCCCCTACAGCAAAACCACACAAGATCTGAGATTCAGTGACGCAGAACTAATAAATACAAGTTGAAAATGAAAGACAGACGTCTTATTACCGCTGAGAAAAGAGACTTGGTAAATTAAGTTTGTAAATAGACAGAGCGGATGTTACGGGGGTGAGGACCAGAGGGGATGGGGAGTATTGAAAGGGAGGCTGGGATACGGGTAGAGAGAGGTAGAGAGGGAGTGGAGGAAGATAGGGGTAGAGAGAGGTAGAGAGGGAGTGGAGGAAGATACGGGTACGCTGGGAGGTAGGGAGGGAGTGGAGGAAGTATGGGTACGCTGGGAGGCAGAGATGGGGTGATAAGATGGAAGAGAAGAGAGAGGGAGGAATAAAGAGGGAGAGAGAATGGTTGATGAGACAGAGCGGAAGACAGAGAGAAGGGTTGATGGGAGACAGAGAGGAAGACAGAGAGAAGGGGTGATGGGAGACAGAGAGGAAGACAGAGAGAAGGGGTGATGGGAGACAGAGAGGAAGACAGAGAGAAGGGGTGATGGGAGACAGAGAGGAAGACAGAGAGAAGGGGTGATGGGAGACAGAGAGGAAGACAGAGAGAAGGGGTGATGGGAGACAGAGAGGAAGACAGAGAGAAGGGGTGATGGGAGACAGAGAGGAAGACAAAGAGAAGGGGTGATGGGAGACAGAGAGGAAGACAAAGAGAAGGGGTGATGGGAGACAGAGAGGAAGACAGAGAGAAGGGGTGATGGGAGACAGAGAGGAAGACAGAGAGAAGGGGTGATGGGAGACAGAGAGGAAGACAAAGAGAAGGGGTGATGGGAGACAGAGTGGAAGACAGAGAGAAGGGGTGATGGGAGACAGAGAGGAAGACAAAGAGAAGGGGTGATGGGAGAGAGAGGAAGACAGAGAAGGGGTGAGGGGAGACAGAGAGGAAGACAGAGAGAAGGGGTGATGGGAGACAGAGAGGAAGACAAACAGAAGGGGTGATGGGAGACAGAGAGGAAGACAAAGAGAGAAGGGGTGATGGGAGACAGAGTGGAAGACAGAGAGAAGGGGTGATGGGAGACAGAGAGGAGGGTAGAGAGAGGCAGAGAGAAGGGGTAATGGGAGACAGTGAGGAAGACAAAGAGAAGGGGTGATGGGAGACAGAGAGGAAGACAGAGAGAAGGGGTGATGGGAGACAGAGAGGAAGACAGAGAGAAGGGGTGATGGGAGACAGAGAGGAAGACAGAGAGAAGGGATGATGGGAGACAGAGAGGAAGACAAAGAGAAGGGGTGATGGGAGACAGAGAGGAAGACAGAGAGAAGGGGTGATGGGAGACAGAGAGGAAGACAAAGAGAAGGGGTGATGGGGGACAGAGGGGGGGGGGTAGAGAGAGGCAGAGAGAAGGGGTAATGGGAGACAGTGAGGAGGGTAGAGAGAGGCAGAGAGAAGGGGTAATGGGAGACAGTGAGGAAGACAAAGAGAAGGGGTGATGGGAGACAGAGTGGAAGACAGAGAGAAGGGGTGATGGGAGACAGAGAGGAGGGTAGAGAGAGGCAGAGAGAAGGGGTAATGGGAGACAGTGAGGAAGACAAAGAGAAGGGGTGATGGGAGACAGAGAGGAAGACAGAGAGAAGGGGTGATGGGAGACAGAGGGGGGGGTAGAGAGAGGCAGAGAGAAGGGGTAATGGGAGACAGTGAGGAGGGTAGAGAGAGGCATAGAGAAGGGGTGATGGGAGACAGTGAGGAAGACAAAGAGAAGGGGTAATGGGAGACAGTGAGGAGGGTAGAGAGAGGCAGAGAGAAGGGGTAATGGGAGACAGTGAGGAAGACAAAGAGAAGGGGTGATGGGAGACAGAGAGGAAGACAGAGAGAAGGGGTGATGGGAGACAGAGAGGAAGACAAAGAGAAGGGGTGATGGGAGACAGAGGGGGGGGTAGAGAGAGGCAGAGAGAAGGGGTAATGGGAGACAGTGAGGAAGACAAAGAGAAGGGGTGCTCCAGTTTCAACTGTTCTGCCTTATTATTATTGACCATGCTGGTCATTTATGAACATTTGGGCCATGTTCTGTTATAATCTCCACCCGGCACAGCCAGAAGAGGACTGGCCACCCCACATAGCCTGGTTCCTCGCACTTCCGGGTTGGAGCGAGCGGTCGCATCTGCACTCGGTCCGCAGGTAGTATTACATTTCATTACATTTCATTATAGTACAACGGTTTGATTTGTCTAATCTTATCAATTTCTTCTTAGCTAGCTACACAGCCGTCTTTGTTTCATAGATAATTGCGTAATTATCGTATTTCGTCGTCCTAACGCAGTCTACACTGCCCTGCAGCTAGCCAGCTAGCTAACGTCCACCGTTAGCTAGTCCACCGTCTACCGATTAGCAGCACAACTATTACACTCAACCGAACGACTTGATTAGTGTAGTGTTAGCTAGCTACATAGTTGTCTTTGCTGTCTTCGTACCCAAGATAATTGTGTAGTTTAGAGTGTGTAGTTTTATGTCGTCCTTAACATAGGAGACTCTGCTAGCTAGCCAACAGCTAGCCAACGTCTACCGAACAGAACTTCTGCACTCAACAACCGGTCGCATTTCGCTCGCTCCACAGGTAGTATCACATTTTTCATTTCATTTCATTACAGTACAACGGCTTGATTTGTTTGATCGTAGCTAGCTACATAGCTAGCTACACAGCCGTCTTTGTATCAAAGATAATTGTGTAGTCTAGAGCGATTTCCTAGGTTAGTTAGCCAGCTATTGTCGTTCTTTAACGCAACGTAACGTAATCAACACTGCTAGCTAGCCAGCTAGCCCCGAATAGCAGCACAGTAGAAACTATTACACTCAACGGAACGACTTGATTAGTGTAGTGTCAACAACGCAGCCAATGCCAACTAGCCTACTTAGTCAACAACGCAGCCTCTGCCAGCTAGCCTACTTCAGCAGTACTGTATCATTTTAATCATTTTAGTCAATAAGATTCTTGCTACGTAAGCTTAACTCTCTGAACACTCGTGACGTGTAGTCCACTTGTCATTCCAATCTCCTTTGCATTAGCGTAGCCTCTTGTGTAGCCTGTCAACTATGTGTCTGTCTATCCCTGTTCTCTCCTCTCTGCACAGACCATACAAACGCTCCACACCGCGTGGCCGCGGCCACCCTAATCTGGTGGTCCCAGCGCGCACGACCCACGTGGAGTTCCAGGTCTCCGGTAGCCTCTGGAACTGCCGATCTGCGGCCAACAAGGCAGAGTTCATCTCCGCCTATGTCTCCCTCCAGTCCCTCGACTTCTTGGCACTGACGGAAACATGGATCACCACAGACAACACTGCTACTCCTACTGCTCTCTCTTCGTCTGCCCACGTGTTCTCGCACACCCCGAGAGCTTCTGGTCAGCGGGGTGGTGGCACCGGGATCCTCATCTCTCCCAAGTGGTCATCTCTTTCTCCTTACCCATCTGTCTATCGCCTCCTTTGAATTCCATGCTGTCACAGTTACCAGCCCTTTCAAGCTTAACATCCTTATCATTTATCGCCCTCCAGGTTCCCTCGGAGAGTTCATCAATGAGCTTGATGCCTTGATAAGCTCCTTTCCTGAGGACGGCTCACCTCTCACAGTTCTGGGCGACTTTAACCTCCCCACGCCTACCTTTGACTCATTCCTCTCTGCCTCCTTCTTTCCACTCCTCTCCTCTTTTGACCTCACCCTCTCACCTTCCCCCTACTCACAAGGCAGGAAATACGCTCGACCTCATCTTTACTAGATGCTGTTCTTCCACTAACCTCGTTGCAACTCCCTCCAAGTCTCCGACCACTACCTTGTATCCTTTTCCCTCTCGCTCTCATCCAACACTTCCCACACTGCCCCTACTCGGATGGTATCGCGCCGTCCCAACCTTCGCTCTCTCTCCCCGCTACTCTCTCCTCTTCCATCCTATCATCTCTTCCCTCTGCTCAAACCTTCTCCAACCTATCTCCTGATTCTGCCTCCTCAACCCTCCTCTCCTCCCTTTCTGCATCCTTTGACTCTCTATGTCCCCTATCCTCCAGGCCGGCTCGGTCCTCCCCTCCCGCTCCGTGGCTCGACGACTCATTGCGAGCTCACAGAACAGGGCTCCGGGCAGCCGAGCGGAAATGGAGGAAAACTCGCCTCCCTGCGGACCTGACATCCTTTCACTCCCTCCTCTCTACATTTTCCTCTTCTCTCTCTGCTGCTAAAGCCACTTTCTACCACTCTAAATTCCAAGCATCTGCCTCTAACCCTAGGAAGCTCTTTGCAACCTTCTCCTCCCTCCTGAATCCTCCTCCCCTCCCCCTCCTCCTCTCTGCAGATGACTTCGTCAACCATTTTGAAAAGAAGGTCGACGACATCCGATCCTCGTTTGCTAAGTCAAACGACACCGCTGGTTCTGCTCACACTGCCCTACCCTGTGCTCTGACCTCTTTCTCCCCTCTCTCCAGATGAAATCTCGCGTCTTGTGACGGCCGGCCGCCCTACAACCTGCCCGCTTGACCCTATCCCCTCCTCTCTTCTCCAGACCATTTCCGGAGACCTCCTCCTTACCTCACCTCGCTCATCAACTCATCCCTGACCGCTGGCTACGTCCCTTCCGTCTTCAAGAGAGCGAGAGTTGCACCCCTTCTGAAAAACCTACACTCGATCCCTCCGATGTCAACAACTACAGACCAGTATCCCTTCTTTCTTTTCTCTCCAAAACTCTTGAACGTGCCGTCCTTGGTCAGCTCTCCCGCTATCTCTCTCAGAATGACCTTCTTGATCCAAATCAGTCAGGTTTCAAGACTAGTCATTCAACTGAGACTGCTCTTCTCTGTATCACGGAGGCGCCCGCACTGCTAAAGCTAACTCTCTCTCCTCTGCTCTCATCCTTCTAGACCTATCGGCTGCCTTCGATACTGTGAACCATCAGATCCTCCTCTCCACCCTCTCCGAGTTGGGCATCTCCGGCGCGCCCACGCTTGGATTGCGTCCTACCTGACAGGTCGCTCCTACCAGGTGGCGTGGCGAGAATCCGTCTCCACACCACGTGCTCTCACCACTGGTGTCCCCAGGGCTCTGTTCTAGGCCCTCTCCTATTCTCGCTATACACCAAGTCACTTGGCTCTGTCATAACCTCACATGGTCTCTCCTATCATTGCTATGCAGACGACACACAATTAATCTTCTCCTTTCCCCCTTCTGATGACCAGGTGGCGAATCGCATCTCTGCATGTCTGGCAGACATATCCGTGTGGATGACGGATCACCACCTCAAGCTGAACCTCGGCAAGACGGAACTGCTCTTCCTCCCGGGAAGGACTGCCCGCTCCATGATCTCGCCATCACGGTTGACAACTCCATTGTGTCCTCCTCCCAGAGCGCTAAGAACCTTGGCGTGATCCTGGACAACACCCTGTCGTTCTCAACTAACATCAAGGCGGTGGCCCGTTCCTGTAGGTTCATGCTCTACAACATCCGCAGAGTACGACCCTGCCTCACACAGGAAGCGGCGCAGGTCCTAATCCAGGCACTTGTCATCTCCCGTCTGGATTACTGCAACTCGCTGTTGGCTGGGCTCCCTGCCTGTGCCATTAAACCCCTACAACTCATCCAGAACGCGCAGCCCGTCTGGTGTTCAACCTTCCCAAGTTCTCTCACGTCACCCGCTCCTCCGCTCCCTCCACTGGCTTCCAGTTGAAGCTCGCATCCGCTACAAGACCATGGTGCTTGCCTACGGAGCTGTGAGGGGAACGGCACCTCAGTACCTCCAGGCTCTGATCAGGCCCTACACCCAAACAAGGGCACTGCGTTCATCCACCTCTGGCCTGCTCGCCTCCCTACCACTGAGGAAGTACAGTTCCCGCTCAGCCCAGTCAAAACTGTTCGCTGCTCTGGCCCCCCAATGGTGGAACAAACTCCCTCACGACGCCAGGACAGCGGAGTCAATCACCACCTTCCGGAGACACCTGAAACCCCACCTCTTTAAGGAATACCTAGGATAGGATAAAGTAATCCCTCTCACCCCCTCCCCTGAAAAGATTTAGATGCACTACTGTTCCACTGGAGGTCATAAGGTGAATGCACCAATTTGTAAGTCGCTCTGGATAAGAGCGTCTGCTAAATGACTTAAATGTAAATGTAAATGATGGGAGACAGAGGGAGGGGTAGAGAGATGCAGAGAGAAGGGGTAATGGGAGACAGAGGGGGGGGGGTAGAGAGAGGCAGAGAGAAGGGGTAATGGGAGACAGAGGGGGGGTAGAGAGAGGCAGAGAGAAGGGGTAATGGGAGACAGAGGGGGAGAGAGAGGCAGAGAGAAGGGGTAATGGGAGACAGAGGGGGGTAGAGAGAGGCAGAGAGAAGGGGTAATGGGAGACAGAGGGGGGGTAGAGAGAGGCAGAGAGAGAAGGGGTAATGGGAGACAGAGGGGGTAGAGAGAGGCAGAGAGAAGGGGTAATGGGAGACAGTGAGGAGGGTATAGAGAGAAAGCGGGTGAGATGAGAGAGAAGACAGAGAAAGAAGATTTGTCTGGTTCACACACAGCAGCAGCCCATCCATTCGACCCTCCTGCTGCCCCCAAGCTCATTAACAGGCTGCCTACAATAATGCTGTGTGTCCACAGGGATAGCAACAGGATGTGGACCCCAAAGAGACCAGAACAGGGGCTGAGAACATGTCAGTTAATGAGGGTTCTCTGTTCTCATGAGAATCCCCTGCCTCTGACTCATTATGTGGGTCCTGAGAGTTTAAACTGTCGGTAAATGTTGACTTCTCCTCAGGGTGTGTTTCACACAATGGACAGGCCAAGAGATGAAACATCTGCTGTGAGAGATAGACAGTGGTAACATCTGCTGTGAGAGATAGACAGTGGTAACATCTGCTGTGAGAGATAGACAGTGGTAACATCTGCTGTGAGAGATAGACAGTGGTAACATCTGCTGTGAGAGATAGACAGTGGTAACATCTGCTGTGAGAGATAGACAGTGGTAACATCTGCTGTGAGAGATAGACAGTGGTAACATCTGCTGTGAGAGATAGACAGTGGTAACATCTGCTGTGAGAGATAGACAGTGGTAACATCTACTGTGAGAGATAGACAGTGGTAACATCTGCTGTGAGAGATAGACAGTGGTAACATCTGCTGTGAGAGATAGACAGTGGTAACATCTGCTGTGAGAGATAGACAGTGGTAACATCTGCTGTGAGAGATAGACAGTGGTAACATCTGCTGTGAGAGATAGACAGTGGTAACATCCGTGGTGTCACGTGTTACTAGAGTGAATGACCCGGGCGGATGTGACAAAAAGGCCAGTTTAAAGGTTTGAGGACAACTGTCAGACTCCAGCTCAGAAGCCTCTGCGTGTGTACGTGTCTACGTGCGTGACGTGGCTGCACATGTACGTGAGCTACAGCTTGGCTGTGAGTTGATAGCCTACGTGTCTGCCCCTGTGTCCGTGCATGCAGTCAGCGAGTGTGTGCGGTGCTGTGTGTGTCACAGGTCCTGAGAAGAAGGGCCAATGAGCTTGTTGAGGTGTTGAACTTTGACCCCTGACCTTGACAGCCACGTCCTCAGTCTCGTTGGGTCGCAGTGGTCTGCGTGCTGGCTGCTCATAGCTGTCCATCTGGTAGAGCAGGGGCTGCTTCCTGTTTATAGCCTTGGTCTGGAGAGAGAGAGGTAGGGGGGAGATGGGGAGGGAGGGGAGATGGAGGAGAGAGAGGGAGGGAGAGGAGAGAGGAAGGGAGGGAGAGAGGCAGGGGGTGGGGAGGGAGGGGAGAGGGAGGGAGAGAGAGGGAGGGAGAGGAGAGAGGCAGGGGGGGGGAGGGAGAGGGGAGAGGGAGGGAGAGAGAGGGAGGGAGAGGAGAGAGGAAGGGAGGGATAGAACGAAAGACAGAAATGGAGAGATGGAGATGAAGGGAGGGTGAGAAAACAGAAAGAGAGAGATTGCATTCAGTGATAAACTTGGCCCCTCATCCGCTGTAACCTCCAGGGAGGACCCCCTCTCAGACCCTGACTGAGACTGTCCCCAGAGGGAGCTTCTTATCCCCTACCCCTCATCCCCAAGACATCCTCCCTCCCTCCCTCCATCAGCCCTAAACAAATGGCTCCTCCATCTCACACTAACCCTCCACCACTCGGTCTCCGTCTCTCTCCACTCCTTCTGAGGAGTCCAACACAGAAATAAACCTGTCAAAGTCCAGAGAACAGCTGAAGACATGACGAGACTGGCAGCAACCAGCAATTTAACGACTCCTGGTTGAGATTCCCCATGAAACACTGCTGCTAGATTGACACGGTGTATAGTTACAGTTCCTCCTTCTACAGAGACCAGATCTGCTCTGGTCAAACAGACACTTTCTCTGCAGTTCCACCAACAGTTTGAAGTTAGAAACACGTTGGCTCTGAAACTTGGTCAGTTGAAAAGCATCATAACCATCACATCATCCTGACGAGTCTGTGGAAACCCTGTAGCAACACACTAGTTGTTGTATTCCATGCTGGCTGTAAATGAATAGCTCCTGGATTAGGCTCTGTGCTGTGCTGGCTGAATGTCCAGCATTAGCTGCTCTGGCAGAGGGACAGATGAGTAATTGGGTCATGTTCATTAGGGACCAAAGTGAATAAACAGACTGAAACGCTAAGAGACTACCTCGAAACACACCATTTAGTTTACATTTTGCTTCAGTGTTCCCTACTAAACACGACTCAGGCCTGTATTTGGGGCAGTGTTTGGTAATAGGGATGGTGGTGTGTGTGTGTGTGTGTGTGTGTGTGTGTGTGTGTACTAACCGCCCCTGGATGTTTCTTACAGGCCTCTAGGGACACAGGCATGTCTCCGTTCCTCCAGCTGTCATCGCCAATCTCATCGCTCTGCAGGAACTCACCCAGCTTCTGGACGCTGTGGATAGGACACGATATGATAGGACCCACACACACACACCCACACCCACACACACCCACACACACACACACACATAAATAACCCTTCTATGATACAAATAAGATTCCAGCAGATTGTCTAGCTGGTAACTATCCAGTATTCAGTATCCCTGGGCGTCCTCAGTAGGCCTCTCACCTGACCATGGCCTTGACTGCGAAGCGGACCACGGTGGAGAGCAGGAACAGTGGGGTAACCAGGATGTGGAAGAGGGCCAGAGCAGCGAAGGCCTCCGAGGAGCTGGGTTTGGACTTGTTGATCAGGGCGTGGCTGACAAACGTCTGACAGAGACACAAAGGGACACACAGTTACTCAGTTCGGTATTGTTACCAGATTTCAGAGCTGGCAAAACACTAGCTACAATTGGCCCGAAAAATGGCCTGCAGGATACAGGGATGATGAGAAACCATCTTACCACAAGCACAGCAGCGATGGGGATAGCAGCATTCATGAAAACTGGGGAGGAAAAGAGGTCATATTATGTAACAACAGAGAGCCTTTGGAGAGAACAAAGACATTTTCAAACTTCAAAGCTCTTAAGTCAAACTGAGCCCCAAATATAAATGAGGACAGAACATAAGCAGTGTGAGTGTCTGACTGGACAGAATATAAGCAGTGTGACTGTCTGACTGGACAGAATATAAGCAGTGTGACTGTCTGACTGGACAGAATATAAGCAGTGTGACTGTCTGACTTGACAGAATATAAGCAGTGTGACTGTCTGACTGGACAGAATATAAGCAGTGTGACTGTCTTACTGGACAGAACATAAGCAGTGTGACTGTCTGACTGGACAGAATATAAGCAGTGTGAGTGTCTTACTGGACAGAACATAAGCAGTGTGAGTGTCTTACTGGACAGAACATAAGCAGTGTGAGTGTCTTACTGGACAGAATATAAGCAGTGTGAGTGTCTTACTGGACAGAACATAAGCAGTGTGAGTGTCTTACTGGACAGAACATAAGCAGTGTGAGTGTCTTACTGGACAGAACATAAGCAGTGTGAGTGTCTTACTGGACAGAACATAAGCAGTGTGAGTGTCTTACTGGACAGAACATAAGCAGTGTGAGTGTCTTACTGGACAGAACATAAGCAGTGTGAGTGTCTTACTGGACAGAACATAAGCAGTGTGAGTGTCTTACTGGACAGAACATAAGCAGCGTGAGTGTCTTACTGGACAGAACATGAGCAGTGTGAGTGTCTTACTGGACAAAATGAGGGGACAGCTCAAAATAAAGGATGTGATAGCTATTATAAAGTAACAGAGGAGATGTGTCTTATTGGAGGTGTAGAGGGCGAAGGTGTGTGTGTCTCACTAGACATGGAGGTGTAGAGGGCGAAGCAGTGTGTGTGTCTCACTAGACATGGAGGTGTAGAGGGCGAAGGTGTGTGTGTCTCACTAGACATGGAGGTGTAGAGGGCGAAGGTGTGTGTGTGTCTCACTAGACATGGAGGTGTAGAGAGCCAAGGTGTGTGTGTGTCTCACTAGACATGGAGGTGTAGAGGGCGAAGGTGTGTGTGTGTCTCACTAGACATGGAGGTGTAGAAAGGTGTGTGTGTGTCTCACTAGACATGGAGGTGTAGAGGGCGAAGGTGTGTGTGTCTCACTAGACATGGAGGTGTAGAGGGCGAAGTGTGTGTCTCACTAGACATGGAGGTGTAGAGGGCGAAGGTGTGTGTGTCTCACTAGACATGGAGGTGTAGAGGGCGAAGGTGTGTGTGTGTCTCACTAGACATGGAGGTGTAGAGGGCGAAGGTGTGTGTGTGTCTCACTAGACATGGAGGTGTAGAGGGCGAAGGTGTGTGTGTGTCTCACTAGACATGGAGGTGTAGAGGGCGAAGGTGTGTGTGTCTCACTAGACATGGAGGTGTAGAGGGGGTGTAGGTGTGTGTGTGTCCCACTAGACATGGAGGTGTAGAGGGCGAAGGTGTGTGTGTCTCACTAGACATGGAGGTGTAGAGGGCGAAGGTGTGTGTGTGTCTCACTAGACATGGAGGTGTAGAGGGCGAAGGTGTGTGTGTGTCTCACTAGACATGGAGGTGTAGAGGGCGAAGGTGTGTGTGTCTCAATAGACATGGAGGTGTAGAGGGCCAAGGTGTGTGTGTCTCAATAGACATGGAGGTGTAGAGAGCCAAGGTGTGTGTGTGTCTCACTAGACATGGAGGTGTAGAGGGCGAAGGTGTGTGTGTGTCTCACTAGACATGGAGGTGTAGAGGGCGAAGGTGTGTGTGTGTCTCACTAGACATGGAGGTGTAGAGGGCGAAGGTGTGTGTGTCTCACTAGACATGGAGGTGTAGAGGGCGAAGGTGTGTGTGTCTCACTAGACATGGAGGTGTAGAGGGCGAAGGTGTGTGTGTCTCACTAGACATGGAGGTGTAGAGGGCGAAGGTGTGTGTGTGTCTCACTAGACATGGAGGTGTAGAGGGCGAAGGTGTGTGTGTGTCTCACTAGACATGGAGGTGTAGAGGGCGAAGGTGTGTGTGTGTCTCACTAGACATGGAGGTGTAGAGGGCGAAGGTGTGTGTGTCTCACTAGACATGGAGGTGTAGAGGGGGTGTAGGTGTGTGTGTGTCCCACTAGACATGGAGGTGTAGAGGGCGAAGGTGTGTGTGTCTCACTAGACATGGAGGTGTAGAGGGCGAAGGTGTGTGTGTGTCTCACTAGACATGGAGGTGTAGAGGGCGAAGGTGTGTGTGTGTCTCACTAGACATGGAGGTGTAGAGGGCGAAGGTGTGTGTGTCTCAATAGACATGGAGGTGTAGAGGGCCAAGGTGTGTGTGTCTCAATAGACATGGAGGTGTAGAGGGCGAAGGTGTGTGTGTGTCTCACTAGACATGGAGGTGTAGAGGGCGAAGGTGCGGAGGCTGGTGAGCTCTTTGCCCCTGGTATCTTCTACACTGTCACAGAAGATGTTCTCCCAGGCGTACAGCTTCAGCAGCTTGATCCCCTTCAGAATCTCTGTGGTCTTCTTCAGACGTTCCGTAGATTGGTCCTGTCAGAAGAGGGCGATGCCTTACTGAAGATTTAAACTATAAAATAATATAAACATATTCTCATTTCAACTGTTTTTAAAGGTTATTGTTTCCTTATCATATACTGTTTCCCTCATCACAACAGAAAATAACTGAAATCACTCAAATCTAGGCTATTTATTCATGGTAAAGCTTGCAGGTTCATCTCTAAAGAGACAGTGAAACTATGATCTAAGGGTTTGGTGCAGGCAGTGTACAACCTGAGTGTCTCAACGTGAACAGAGGGTGACTCACCAGGGTGCTCTTCTGGGTGTCAGCCAGCTTGGTAGCGATCAGGTATTGGACTGGAGCCAGCAGCACGATGACTGAAGCTCCAATCAGAGCACTGGTCCCCAGCAGGTAGTACAGCAAGATCACGCCCATCACAATCTGAGCAGGAACACAACACAAAGATATGAGGGATATATTGGGGAGTTATTATAGATATATTAGGGAGTTATGAGGGATATATTGGGGAGTTATTATAGATATATTAGGGAGTTATGAGGGATATATTGGGGAGTTATTAGGGAGTTATTAGGGATATATTAGGGAGTCATTAAGGAGTTATGAGGGATATATTAGGGAGTCATTAAGGAGTTATGAGGGATATATTAGAGAGTTATTAGGGATATATTATAGATATATTAGGGAGTTATGAGGGATATATTGGGGAGTTATTATAGATATATTAGGGAGTTATGAGGGATATATTGGGGAGTTATTATAGATATATTAGGGAGTTATGAGGGATATATTGGGGAGTTATTAGGGAGTTATTAGGGATATATTAGGGAGTCAATAAGGAGTTATGAGGGATATATTAGGGAGTTATTAGGGATATATTAGGGAGTTATTAGGGATATATTAGGGAGTTATTAGGGATATATTAGGGAGTTATTAAGGAGTTATGAGGGATATATTAGGGAGTTATTAGGGATATATTAGGGAGTTATTAGAGATATATTAGGGAGTTATTAGGGATATATTGGGGAGTTATTAGAGATATATTAGGGAGTTATTAGGGATATATTAGGGAGTTATTAGGGATATATTAGGGAGTTATGAGGGATATATTAGGGAGTTATTAGGGATATATTGGGGAGTTATTAGATATATATTAGGGAGTCATTAAGGAGTTATGAGGGATATATTAGGGAGTTATTAGGGAGTTATGAGGGATATATTAGGGAGTTATTAAGGAGTTATGAGGGAGTTATTAGGGAGTTATTAGGGATATATTAGGGAGTTATGAGGGATATATTAGGGATATATTATGGAGTTATGAGGGAGTTATGAGGGATATATTAGGGAGTTATTAGGGATATATTAGGGATATATTATGGAGTTATAAGGGATATATTAGGGAGTTATTAGAGTTATGAGGGATATATTAGGGATATATTAGTGATATATTATTGAGTTATTAGGAATAAATTAGGGAGCTTTGTGGGATATATTATGGAGTTATTAGGGAGTTATTAGGGATATATTATTGATGCATAATATTACGGTCATATTGGTACTGGCAGATAATGGCTTAAAAAAGACATACTTGTTCATTTAAGATCAGGTTGTTGGCCGGATCATACATAGAGACTATGTCCAGATTGTATCTTACCAGCATGGCCCCACCTGCACTTACGTCGAATTGACCTCAAAAGTTTTTTGTTGTTGTTGCATTTTAAATTAACACTAACCCTTTTCCTAACCTTAACCTAATTCTCCTAACCTGCTACGTTAATTATCCTAACCTACTGCGTAAATTCTCCTAACCTGCTACGAAAAGTACATTTCGACATTAACTGAATTCTATCTAGTCAAAACCCACCTGCACAGGCATGGCCCAGAGGTTGGGACACAGGAAGAGGAACCACATGAGCTGGTTGGTTTCTATGGCAACCAGGTTGTTGATCTGGCCCAGGGTCATCTCTCCCATGGACATGTTAGAGGTGGACAGACGCAGGATCTTGTTGTAGATCATCGCCTAGGAAACGGACAGGACAGAGGACATTAACAACCTACTAGATACAGTACATTCACTTCTGTCACTGTCTACGGCTGTCCCGATTCTCCACCTCTGTGACTGTCTACGGCTGTCCCGATTCTCCACCTCTGTGACTGTCTACGGCTGTCCAGATTCTCCACCTCTGTGACTGTCTACGGCTGTCCAGATTCTCCACCTCTGTGACTGTCTACGGCAGTCCCGATTCTCCACCTCTGTGACTGTCGACGGCTGTCCCGATTCTCCACCTCTGTGACTGTCTACGGCTGTCCAGATTCTCCACCTCTGTGACTGTCTACGGCTGTCCAGATTCTCCACCTCTGTGACTGTCTACGGCAGTCCCGATTCTCCACCTCTGTGACTGTCGACGGCTGTCCCGATTCTCCACCTCTGTGACTGTCTACGGCTGTCCCGATTCCCCACCTCTGTGACTGTCTACGGCTGTCCCGATTCTCCACCTCTGTGACTGTCGACGGCTGTCCCGATTCTCCACCTCTGTGACTGTCTACGGCTGTCCCGATTCCCCACCTCTGTGACTGTCTACGGCTGTCCCGATTCTACACCTCTGTGACTGTCTACGGCTGTCCCGATTCTCCACCTCTGTGACTGTCTACGGCTGTCCCGATTCTCCACCTCTGTGACTGTCTACGGCTGTCCCGATTCTCCACCTCTGTGACTGTCTACGGCTGTCCAGATTCTCCACCTCTGTGACTGTCTACGGCTGTCCAGATTCTCCACCTCTGTGACTGTCTACGGCAGTCACAGATTCTCCACCTCTGTGACTGTCGACGGCTGTCCCGATTCTCCACCTCTGTGACTGTCTACGGCTGTCCCGATTCTCCACCTCTGTGACTGTCTACGGCTGTCCGATTCCCACCTCTGTGACTGTCTACGGCTGTCCCGATTCTCCACCTCTGTGACTGTCTACGGCTGTCCCGATTCTCCACCTCTGTGACTGTCTACGGCTGTCCAGATTCCCCACTTTATTTTTGCACCTCCCCACTCCCCGTCATGAATTGAACAACGGCAGAAACTCCCGTCAGCCAATGACTACACATCTAACGCTTTTAAATCTATGACAGAGACTGAACAAGTGAACACTTTGGGTAAAGGATGGAGAATCGGTGACGCAGTATCCTACAAATCCCAGAATCCTCCAGTCAGTCACCAGCAGGGCTCCACGGAGGTTGATGCCGGTCTCTATGGTGACATAGTAGGAGGCCTGTAGGAAGGTCCGCTGTAGCACCAGGGCCAGGAACAGCAGAACAGCCAGCACTGACGTATTCTGGAGCAGCTCGTTGGATGACATGAAGTAGACCTCGAAATAGGGGACCTGATAGACAGTCACACACACACACACACACACACACACACACACACACACACACACACACACAGATAGTAGGTTAGAGCAGATGTAGGGGACTGTGAAAAGCAAGACCTGACACTACCCAGACCCCGTCACTACCCAGACCCTGTCACACACAGAGAAGGACAGAGAGTGAGAGAGTGTGAGATGAGTGAGGAATTTTCCATGTCACTTAGAAATGCACGCCTGCAGTACTTCAGCCTAAACTCTCTGTTCCTCTGTTCAGCCCTCTGACACCGGCACTGCGCACGATGCTCTACTTTAGAGAGATGTTCCTCTGTTCAGCCCTCTGACATGATGCTCTACTTTAGAGAGACGTTCCTCTGTTCAGCCTCTGACATGATGCTCTACTTTAGAGAGGTCCTCTGTTCAGCCCTCTGACATGATGCTCTACTTCAGAGAGACGTTCCTCTGTTCAGCCCTCTAACATGATGCTCTACTTCAGAGAGTTCCTCTGTTCAGCCCTCTAACATGATGCTCTACTTCAGAGAGACGTTCCTCTGTTCAGCCTCTGACATGATGCTCTACTTCAGAGAGAGACGTTCCTCTGTTCAGCCCTCTAACATGATGCTCTACTTCAGAGAGTTCCTCTGTTCAGCCCTCTAACATGATGCTCTACTTCAGAGAGACGTTCCTCTGTTCAGCCTCTGACATGATGCTCTACTTTAGAGAGACGTTCCTCTGTTCAGCCTCTGACATGATGCTCTACTTTAGAGAGAGTTCCTCTGTTCAGCCCTCTAACATGATGCTCTACTTTAGAGAGACGTTCCTCTGTTCAGCCTCTAACATGATGCTCTACTTTAGAGAGATGTTCCTCTGTTCAGCCCTCTGACATGATGCTCTACTTTAGAGAGACGGTCCTCTGTTCAGCCCTCTGACATGATGCTCTACTTTAGAGAGACGTTCCTCTGTTCAGCCCTCTGACATGATGCTCTACTTTAGAGAGAGTTCCTCTGTTCAGCCCTCTGACATGATGCTCTACTTTAGAGAGAGTTCCTCTGTTCAGCCCTCTGACATGATGCTCTACTTCAGAGAGAGACGTTCCTCTGTTCAGCCCTCTGACATGATGCTCTACTTTAGAGAGACATTCCTCTGTTCAGACATGATGCTCTACTTTAGAGAGACGTCCTCTGTTCAGCCCTCTGACATGATGATGCTCTACTTAACAGATGAGAGACGTTCCTCTGTTCAGCCCTCTGACATGATGCTCTACTTTAGAGAGATGTTCCTCTGTTCAGCCCTCTAACATGATGCTCTACTTTAGAG
>NW_027039870.1:41142-71142 GCF_034236695.1 Oncorhynchus nerka | reverse complement strand
AGAGATTCAAAATATATATTATTTCAAATATTAGTCTGAAAAATATATAAAATGTGATTTAAAAAAAAATAATAAATTATTCAACACATTCTTTCTGGTTCAACTATTCAGTTCCCTTCTATTTCAACACGGATGATGTCATAAAGAGTATAAGAATCTGTAGGTGAGGTGTGTCGTGGGTACCTGATAGGTGAGGTGTGTCGTGGGTATCTGATAGGTGAGGTGTGTCGTGGGTACCTGATAGGTGAGGTGTGTCGTGGTACCTGATAGGTGAGGTGTGTCGTGGTACCTGATAGGTGAGGTGTGTCGTGGGTACGTGATAGGTGAGGTGTGTCGTGGGTATCTGATAGGTGAGGTGTGTCGTGAGTACGTGATAGGTGAGGTGTGTCGTGAGTACGTGATAGGTGAGGTGTGTCGTGGGTACCTGATAGGTGAGGTGTGTTGTGAGTACGTGATAGGTGAGGTGTGTCGTGGGTATCTGATAGGTGAGGTGTGTCGTGGGTACCTGATAGGTGAGGTGTGTCGTGGGTACCTGATAGGTGAGGTGTGTCGTGGGTATCTGATAGGTGAGGTGTGTCGTGAGTACCTGATGGGTGAGGTGTGTTGTGGGTACCGGATAGGTGAGGTGTGTCGTAGGTACCTGATAGGTGAGGTGTGTTGTGGGTACCTGATGGGTGAGGTGTGTCGTGGGTACCTGATAGGTGAGGTGTGTCGTGAGTACCTGATAGGTGAGGTGTGCCGTAGATACCTGATGGGTGAGGTGTGTCGTGGGTACCTGATAGGTGAGGTGTGTCGTGGGTATCTGATAGGTGAGGTGTGTCGTGGGTATCTGATAGGTGAGGTGTGTCGTGGGTATCTGATAGGTGAGGTGTGTCGTGGGTATCTGATAGGTGAGGTGTGTCGTGGGTACCTGATAGGTGAGGTGTGTCGTGGGTATCTGATAGGTGAGGTGTGTCGTGGGTATCTGATAGGTGAGGTGTGTCGTGGGTATCTGATAGGTGAGGTGTGTCGTGGGTATCTGATAGGTGAGGTGTGTCGTGGGTATCTGATAGGTGAGGTGTGTCGTGGGTATCTGATAGGTGAGGTGTGTCGTGGGTACCTGACAGGTGAGGTGTGTCGTGGGTACCTGATAGGTGAGGTGTGTCGTGGGTACCTGACAGGTGAGGTGTGTCGTGGGTACCTGACAGGTGAGGTGTGTCGTGGGTACCTGATAGGTGAGGTGTGTCGTGGGTATCTGATAGGTGAGGTGTGTCGTGGGTATCTGATAGGTGAGGTGTGTCGTGGGTATCTGATAGGTGAGGTGTGTCGTGGGTATCTGATAGGTGAGGTGTGTCGTGGGTACCTGACAGGTGAGGTGTGTCGTGGGTATCTGATAGGTGAGGTGTGTCGTGGGTATCTGATAGGTGAGGTGTGTCGTGGGTATCTGATAGGTGAGGTGTGTCGTGGGTATCTGATAGGTGAGGTGTGTCGTGGGTATCTGATAGGTGAGGTGTGTCGTGGGTATCTGATAGGTGAGGTGTGTCGTGGGTATCTGATAGGTGAGGTGTGTCGTGGGTATCTGATAGGTGAGGTGTGTCGTGGGTACCTGATAGGTGCGTGGATGATCTTGTTGAGCAGGTTGTGGTGCAGGTTGGTAGCAGCAGACAGACCCAGGAACTCCACAGTCAGAGAGGTGATCAGACACAGGGCTATCCCCGCTCCACACAGGATGATAAACACTGGCACATAGTAGGAGTCAGGCAGACCAGCCTAGTAACCACACAATACACCACAAAGACACATAGTAGGAGTCAGGCAGACCAGCCTAGTAATCACATAACACACCACAAAGACACATAGTAGGAGTCAAGCAGACCAGCCTAGTAACCACACAATACACCACAAAGACACATAGTAGGAGTCAAGCAGACCAGCCTAGTAACCACATAATACACCACAAAGACACATAGTAGGAGTCAGGCAGACCAGCCTAGTAATCACATAATACACCACAAAGACACATAGTAGGAGTCAGGCTGACCAGCCTAGTAATCACATAACACACCACAAAGACACATAGTAGGAGTCAGGCAGACCAGCCTAGTGACCACATAATACACCACAAAGACACATAGTAGGAGTCAGGCTGACCAGCCTAGTAATCACATTATACACCACAAAGACACATTCGGTCAGATATCAGGATTTCAACAGGCCTTACTCACTTCCACTAACACTGAGTACTGGTTGTGAAAGGTGTTCATATCTCACCGCTGAGTTTGTCCGATTGGAGAAGACAGCTGCTGCAGAGTCATTGACAAAGTCTCTTGTAACATTTCCAAAGTCTGGGGCATATCCATGAGCATCGTCATTAGCAGTCCCATTGACTGGGCCATCGCCATTAGCAGTCCCATTGACTGGGACATTGCCTTTAGAAGTCCATTCGGCCAGCCAGTAGTCGATGGCGACCATGACGGAGTGTTTCAGCAGCTTGGAGAAGACCATGAGGAAGACCATGAGGAAGCCACCAGAGGACAGGTACTGCCAGCACACCCTCCACGGGATCTTAGAGCGCCGACTGGTGGTCGTCGACATGTTGTCGTCCTCTTCCTCCTCCTCTTCCTCCTCTGTCAGGGACGAGAGAAGGAGTGATTATTGCCATATGTCGTAACAGAACTTAACTTGTATGAGATACAGTGTTTGACAATGCATTTCACCTTCTTCGTCATCGTCGACCTGGTTCTTGGCCTCTCTGGAGTAGAAAGCTCTTCTCAGGGTCTTCCTCTCCAGAGCAGTCTGACAGTTATCAATCTCAGTGTCCTGCAGTACAGATACAACTGTTGTTAGGTTGGTTGGCAGGTAAATTAGCTACACTACACATTACAGAGCAGAGGAGGCTGGTGGGAGGAGTTATCGGAGGACAGGCTCATTGTAATGGCTGGAATAAATGCAATGGTCAAACACGTTGTTTCCATGTGTTGGCTCCGTTCCATTAATTCCATACCAGCCTTTACAATGAGCTCCTACACGTCCTCCTATAACTCCACCCACCAGCCTCCTCTGTTACAGACCGTCTGTCAGTAGGAGAGTAAAGAAGTGAATATGACCTTCTCTAGTTCCTGGTCCTGTCTGTTCATCAGGGTCTTCCAGTGTTCATACAGCTCTACATCATGAGTCTGAATGTCCTTCAGAGTGCCTTCCCTCAGCACTGAGCCATCCTTCATGGCTATGATCTGGGACACAGAGAGAACCGTGTAAAATCAGGACCCTTATAAACAAACCGTCTCAGGGTAGGAATGCTGATCTAGGATCAGGTCCCCCGCCCGTCCGTGTCATACTCTTTATTATGATCGAAAAGGAAAAACTGATCCTGTATCAGCAGCATTCCTACTCTAAGATGCTTTATGAATACAGACCCAGTGCAAACGGTAGAGAGGAATCCACAGCAGACTGTTGAGATGCTCACCCAGTCAGCGTGGATGAGGTACTGCAGTTTGTGTGTGACCAGGACCACGGTGCGTTTATCATCCTGTAGGAACTTCAGGATGCCCTCCTGCATCAGGTGGTCACTCAGGTGGATGTCCAGCGCTGAGAACGGGTCATCCTGAGGGTTAAGGTCAGAGATCAGGGGTCAGAGACAACATGGACGATCCAATCAGATCAGAGCGTATCGGAGTGAAAGACTGTGGATTCAATTATGTTTTTTTTTTAACAGGAGATCATCCTTTATTCATATTAAGTCACAGCACGTTTAATTCACAGGTCTCAGATGACCTCAGGACATACAGTCAATCAAACCTAGTTCCCAGAGGACCCCGGAACCTGAATAAACACCAATGTATTACCCTAGGATGACTTAGTCTTTATACTGTACAGCACTGAGACACGTAAACAGTCCTGAGGGCAGAAGGTCTGAGATCATCAGACACAGCATGATAGACACCTCATTAGGAGACAAGACGTCATAAAGACGTACTTAGCTAATAGATGTGGCTTCTAGCTGGGTGTTCACTCTGCAGTCCCACTGTGTATTAATACAGCACTTTAGAGTGCGATTTCCTTATTTGTCAGTGTGAGCTGAGCTACGTATGGAGGAACGTGCCCGGTCCTATCCCACGACAGCCAGAGAGGCTGTATCAGGGGCGGAGGTTACACATCTAATTAACAGTTGCCACAAGGAATGATGTGGGAACACAAACAGATGAGGACATCACACAGGAGTAGGAAGAAATGGGATGTAGATGTACATAGAGTTGTCTGTAGCAGCGAGAGACGGGAAAGTGTGTGTGTGTACGTGTGTGTGTGTACGTGTGTACGTGCGTGTGTGTGTACGTGTGTGTGTGCGTGCGTGTGATTGTGTGTACGTGTGTGTGTGTGTGTACGTGTGTGTGTGATTGTGTGTACGTGTGTGTGTGTGATTGTGTGTACGTGTGTGATTGTGTGTACGTGTGTGTGTGTGTACGTGTGTAAGTGTGTATATGGCTAGTCAGGCCAGATGGCAGAGCAGAGGGATAGTCAGGCCAGATGGCAGAGCAGAGGGATGCCGGTAAACGACATGACAACTCTTGTCAGCAGTATGGTATGGTTACAAGAGAGGCCTGCGGACAGAGATCCATCCCACCTGCTGCTCCTCCCGTTCCCATACAGAGGGAGGCTGGCTGGCCCTCCCTGGATCTCCCTGGCTGCCTCTGAAATCACACCCTATTCCCGATATAGTTCATCCTTACTCACACACTGTCCCAAAAGCAGTGTACTGTTTAGGGAATAGAAAAGGGTGTCCCTGTCTTTGGCTCTATTTGGCTCTCCCTGGAACACCTAGAGAACACCCTAGAACACCTAGAGAACACCCTAGAACACATAGAGAACAGCCTAAAACACATAGAGAACACCCTAAAACACATAGAGAACACCCTAGAACACCTATATAACACCCCAAAACACATAGAAAACATCCTAGAACACATAGAGAACACCCTAGAACACCTAGATAACACACAATAACACATAGAGAACACCCTAGAATACCTAGAGAACACCCTAAAACACCTAGAGAAAACACCCTAAAACACCATAGAAAACCCAGAGAACACCCGAGAACACAGAAAACAATGTGGAATACCTGGAGAACACCCTAGTACACCCTAGAACACCTAGAGAACACCCTAGTACACCCTAGAACACCTAGAGAACACCCTAGAACACAACAAGAACACCCTAGAACACAACGAGAACACTCTAGAACACCCTAGAACAACTAGAGAACACCCTAGAACACATAGAGAACACCCTAGAACACAAAGAGAACACTCTAGAACACCCTGGCTCTGTCTGACTATTCTGAGAAGGCATCCTTGAGGGAGAGCTTCCAGCCTCTTCCAGTGAACTCAACAGGAAATGGATCTTCTATTGAAGTCAATAGATAAAGCACTTTATCATTCATTGACTCACCAGGAAGACGATGTTGGTGTTCTGGTAGAGAGCCCGAGCCACACATATCCTCTGTCTCTGGCCTCCACTCAGGTTGATCCCCTGGGAGAAAAACACACTGTTAAGAAGAGTAGCCAGGTACACAAGGAATCGGACACAAATCACTGTTCACTACTAGTTCTTGGTATAATATGTCATTGTGTCTGAGGTAAGAGATGGGGCTTGTGCTTAAAAAGATGAGAATAGACAGTGATAAAAAACCACAATAATACTGAGGTGATTATAATAATGTAATAATTTAGCCAGTGTTTCAGTACCCTCTCTCCGATCTCCGTCTGGTCTCCGAAGGGCAGGAGGTCTACATCAGGCTGCAGGGAGCAGGCGTCAATCACAGTCTTGTATCTGAGACACACAGCAGGGCATCAGACTGACAACACCCTCTATTAAGACACAGTTAGAAACATGGCTGCCTTGGAAACTAAGGGATTCAACAGCACAGGAAAACAGTCGTCATTAGAGAAGAGATATAAGCCAGCATCAGCCTCAAGAAGCATCAAGAGTGATAGCAATCTGATGGACCATCTAATTAGTGTCATTAAAAGTACATCTCAGCTGATGCATGACCAAGTGAATTAACCAAACACAAACATTGGTCTAGTCTTAATTACATTGATGAATGGTGTTGAGGAGCAGCAGATAATACAGTAGAGAAGAGTACAGTAGAGTAGAGTACAGTAGAGTACAGTAGAGTACAGTCGAGTAGAGTACAGAAGAGTACAGTAGAGTACAGTACAGTAGAGTACAGTAGAGTAGAATACAGTAGAGTACAGTAGAGAAGAGTACAGTAGAGTACAGTCGAGTAGAATACAGTAGAGTACAGTACAGTAGAGTACAGTCGAGTAGAGTACAGAAGAGTACAGTAGAGTACAGTACAGTAGAGTACAGTCGAGTAGAGTACAGTAGAGTACAGTACAGTAGAGTAAAGTACAGTAGAGTACAGTACAGTAGAGTAGAGTACAGTAGAGTAGGGTAGAGTAGAGTACAGTAGAGTAGAGTACAGCAGAGTACAGTAGAGTACAGTAGAGTAGAGTAGGGTAGAGTAGAGTACAGTACAGTAGAGTAGGTTAGAGTACAGTACAGTAGAGTAGAGTAGGTTAGAGTAGAGGAGAGTAGGTTAGAGTAGAGTAGAGTAGGTTAGAGTACAGTAGAGTACAGTAGGGTAGAGTACAGTAGAGTACAGTAGAGTAGAGTACAGTCGAGTAGAGTACAGTAGAGTACAGTACAGTAGAGTACAGTCGAGTAGAGTACAGTAGAGTACAGTACAGTAGAGTAGAGTACAGTACAGTAGAGTACAGTAGAGTAGGGTAGAGTAGAGTACAGTAGAGTAGAGTAGAGTAGGGTAGAGTAGAGTACAGTACAGTAGAGTAGGTTAGAGTACAGTACAGTAGAGTAGAGTAGGTTAGAGTAGAGTAGGTTAGAGTAGGGTACAGTAGAGTAGGGTACAGTAAAGTAGGGTAGAGTAGAGTACAGTAGGATAGAGTAGAGTACAGTAGAGTACAGTAGAGTAGAGTAGGGTACAGTAAAGTAGGAGTAGAGTAGAGTACAGTACAGTAGAGTAGGTTAGAGTATAGTAGGTTAGAGTAAAGTAGAGGAGAGTACAGCAGAGTAGGTTAGAGTACAGTACAGTACAGTAGGTAAGAGTACAGTACAGTACAGTAAAGTAGGTTAGAGTAGAGTAGAGTAGAGGAGAGTACAGTAGAGTAGTTAGAGTACAGTACAGTAGGTTAGAGTAGAGTCGAGTAGAGTACAGTACAGTAGGTTAGAGTAGAGTACAGTACAGTACAGTAGGTTAGAGTAGAGTAGGTTAGAGTAGAGTAGAGAAGTGTAGAGTAGAGGAGAGTACAGTACAGTAGGTTAGAGTACAGTACAGTACAGTACAGTAGCTTAGAGTACAGTACAGTACAGTACAGTAGGTTAGAGTAGAGTAGAGTACAGTACAGTAGAGTAGGTTAGAGTACAGTACAGTACAGTAGAGTGGAGTACAGTACAGTAGAGTAGAGTACAGCAGAGTAGAGTTAGAGTAGAGTAGAGTAGGTTAGAGTAGAGTACAGTAGAGTAGGGTACAGTAAAGTAGGGTAGAGTAGAGTAGAGTACAGTAGGGTAGAGTAGAGTACAGTAGAGTACAGTACAGTAGAGTAGGGTAGAGTACAGTACAGTAGAGTAGATTAGAGTACAGTACAGTACAGTAGAGTAGGTTAGAGTAGAGTAGAGGAGAGTACAGCACAGTAGGTTAGAGTAGAGTACAGTAGAGTAGGGTACAGTAAAGTAGGGTAGAGTAGAGTACAGTAGAGTACAGTACAGTAGAGTTGGTTAGAGTACAGTACAGTACAGTACAGTACAGTAGATTAGAGTAGGTTAGAGTAGAGTAGAGGAGACTACAGCAGAGTAGGTTAGAGTAGAGTACAGTAGAGTACAGTACAGTACAGTAAAGTAGGGTAAAGTAGAGTAGGAGAGGAGAGTACAGTACAGTAGGTTAGAGAGCAGTACAGTACAGTACAGTAGAGTAGGTTAGAGTAGAGTAGAGTAGAGGAGAGTACAGTAGAGTAGGTTAGAGTAGAGTACAGTACAGTACAATAGAGTAGGTTAGAGTAGAGTAGAGTAGAGAGTACAGTAGAGTAGTTAGAGTACAGTACAGTAAGTTAGAGTAGAGTACAGTACAGTAGGTTAGAGTAGAGTCGAGTAGAGTACAGTACAGTAGGTTAGAGTAGAGTACAGTACAGTACAGTAGGTTAGAGTAGAGTCGAGTAGAGTACAGTACAGTAGGTTAGAGTAGAGTACAGTACAGTACAGTAGGTTAGAGTAGAGTAGGTTAGAGTAGAGTAGAGGAGAGTACAGTAGAGTAGGTTAGAGTACAGTACAGTACAGTACAGTATGTTAGAGTAGAGTAGAGTAGAGAAGTGTAGAGTAGAGGCAAGTACAGTACAGTAGATTAGGGTAGAGTAGAGTACAGTATAGTAAAGTAGAGTAGAGGAGAGGAGATGAGAGTAGAGTAGAGTAGCTTAGAGTACAGTACAGTACAGTACAGTAGGTTAGAGTAGAGTTAAAGTAGAGTAGAGTAGAGTACAGTAAAGTAGAATAGAGTGGAGTAGAGGACAGTACAGTAAAGTAGAGTAGAGTAGAGTGGAGTAAAGTAGAGTAGGGTAGAGTATGGTAGAGTAGAGAGTGGTGTTTTACCTCTGTTTGTTGAAGGGACTGCCAAACGTGATGTTATCCTCCACGGTGGCATTCAGCAGCCAAGACTTCTGGGTAGCGTAGCCCACAGAGTACCTGTTCTTACTGAGGCATTATGGGAAATGGAGGCAGAAGAGAGAGAGCTCAAACTACAAACATGGAGGTAGGGGAGGGGGTAATCTTTGAGACGTCAACATTGAGGCACATCAAGCGGTGAGTGGGGGAAGTGGGTTTAGGTTTCTAACACAGGTTAATGATGAGCTGGAAGAGTTGAACCAAAATAACAACAATGTGCTGGGAGTCCAGTTTGTTGATCTTGTTGGATGTGCAGCAGAACTACCCAAAGAACTACCCAAAGGATATGCTTGAGGATAAGAGCATTATGTATCTGAAGGCACAGTGCTTTTGTGTACCATTGTGTACCAGTGTTCCCACCACCATATGTTATATGCCACCATATGCCTTAGCTGTTATTAATGGCTGAGTAATTGTACGATATAAGAGAAAGAGAGAATGAAGACGTTAGCTATGGGTCATGCACACTAACCAGGATGTTGGTCTCTTTGTGTACTGTATTCCTATTGTCTCCTGTTGAAAACATACTGTGGAGGTGAATCCACAGTGTCAAAATATATCTCCATCCCTTTAACTGCCTTTTCAGTCAGTTACTTCAGACCCAGACTCCCAGCATGGAAGCACACAAACACTCCACGACTCACTCCCGACTCACTCCACGACCAGCTAGTAACAACTCAATGATCACCATGACTGAGGAATGGAGGGGTTGAGGGAGGGATATAGGGAATGATGGCAGGGGAAGGGAGGGATTGAGGAGGGATATAGGGAATGATGGCAGGGGAATGGAGGGGTTGAGGAGGGATATAGGGAATGATGGCAGGGAATGGAGGGGTTGAGGAGGGATAGGGAATGATGGCAGGGGAATGGAGGGGTTGAGGGAGGGATATAGGGAATGATGGCAGGGGAATGGAGGGATTGAGGGAGGGATATAGGGAATGATGGCAGGGGAATGGAGGGGTTGAGGGAGGGATATAGGGAATGATGGCAGGGGAATGGAGGAATTGAGGGAGGGATAAAGGGAATGATGGCAGGGGAATGGAGGAATTGAGGGAGGGATAAAGGGAATGATGGCAGGGGAATGGAGGGGTTGAGGGAGGGATATAGGGAATGATGGCAGGGGAATGGAGGGGTTGAGGGAGGATATAGGGAATGATGGCAGGGGAATGGAGGGGTTGAGGGAGGGATATAGGGAATGATGGCAGGGGAATGGAGGGGTTGAGGGAGGGATATAGGGAATGATGGCAGGGGAAGGGAGGGATTGAGGGAGGGATATAGGGAATGATGGCAGGGGAATGGAGGGGTTGAGGGAGGGATATAGGAATGATGGCAGGGGAATGGAGGGGGAGGGAGGGATATAGGGAATGATGGCAGGGAATGGAGGGATTGAGGGAATGATGGCAGGGGAATGGAGGGGTTGAGGGAGGGATATAGGGAATGATGGCAGGGAAGGAGGGATTGAGGGAGGGATATAGGGAATGATGGCAGGGGAATGGAGGGGTTGAGGGAGGATAAAGGGAATGATGGCAGGGGAATGTAGGGGTTGAGGAGGGATATAGGGAATGATGGCAGGAATGGAGGGTTGAGGAGGATATAGGGAATGATGGCAGGGGAATGGAGGGGTTGAGGGAGGGATATAGGGAATGATGGCAGGGGAAGGGAGGGATTGAGGGAGGGATATAGGGAATGATGGCAGGGAAGGGAGGGATATAGGGAATGATGGCAGGGGAATGGAGGGTTGAGGGAGGGATAAAGGGAATGATGGCAGGGGAATGGAGGTTGAGGGAGGATAAAGGGAATGATGGCAGGGAATGGAGGGGTTGAGGGAGGGATATAGGGAATGATGGCAGGGGAATGGAGGGGTTGGGGGAGGGATATAGGGAATGATGGCAGGGGAAGGGAGGGATTGAGGGAGGGATATAGGGAATGATGGCAGGGCAATGGAGGGATTGAGGGAGGGATATAGGGAATGATGGCATGGGAAGGGAGGGATTGAGGGATTGAGGGAGGGATATAGGGAATGATGGCAGGGGAATGGAGGGATTGAGGGAGGGATATAGGGAATGATGGCATGGGAAGGGAGGGATTGAGAGATTGAGGGAGGGATATAGGGAATGATGGCAGGGCAATGGAGGGATTGGGGGAGGGATATAGGGAATGATGGCAGGGGAATGGAGGGATTGAGGGAGGGATATAGGGAATGATGGCAGGGGAATGGAGGGATTGAGGGATTGAGGGAGGGATATAGGGAATGATGGCAGGGGAATGGAGGGGTTGAGGGAGGGATATAGGGAATGATGGCAGGGGAATGGAGGGGTTGAGGGAGGGATATAGGAATGATGGCAGGGAAGGAGGAATTGAGGGAGGGATATAGGGAATGATGGCAGGTGAATGGAGGAATTGAGGGAGGGATATAGGGAATGATGGCAGGGAATGGAGGAATTGAGGGAGGGATATAGGGAATGATGGCAGGGGAATGGAGGGATTGAGGAGGGATATAGGGAATGATGGCAGGGGAAGGAGGATTGAGGGAGGATATAGGGAATGATGGCAGGGGAAGGGAGGAATTGAGGGAGGGATATAGGGAATGATGGCAGGTGAATGGAGGAATTGAGGGAGGGATATAGGGAATGATGGCAGGGGAATGGAGGAATTGAGGGAGGATAAAGGGAATGATGGCAGGAAAGGGAGGGATTGAGGGAGGGATATAGGGAATGATGGCAGGGAATGGAGGGGTTGAGGAGGGATATAGGGAATGATGGCAGGGAAGGGAGGGATTGAGGGAGGGATATAGGGAATGATGGCAGGGGAATGGAGGGATTGAGGGGAGGATATAGGGAATGATGGCAGGGGAAGGGAGGGATTGAGGGAGGGATATAGGGAATGATGGCAGGGGAAGGGAGGGATTGAGGGAGGGAGAGAGGGATATAGGGAATGATGGCAGGGGAATGGCGGGATTGAGGGATTGAGGGAGGGATATAGGGAATGATGGCAGGGGAATGGAGGGGTTGAGGGAGGGATATAGGGAATGATGGCAGGGGAATGGAGGAATTGAGGGAGGGATAAAGGGAATGATGGCAGGGGAAGGGAGGGATTGAGGGAGGGATATAGGGAATGATGGCAGGGGAATGGAGGGATTGAGGGAGGGATATAGGGAATGATGGCAGGGGAAGGGAGGGATTGAGGGAGGATATAGGGAATGATGGCAGGGGAAGGGGATTGAGGGAGGGATATAGGAATGATGGCAGGGGAATAGAGGGATTGAGGAGGATATAGGGAATGATGGCAGGGGAAGGAGGGATTGAGGAAGGAGGGATATAGGGAATGATGGCAGGGGAAGGGAGGGATTGAGGGAAGGAGGGATATAGGGAATGATGGCAGGGAAGGAGGGATTGAGGGAGGGATATAGGGAATGATGGCAGGGGAAGGGAGGGATTGAGGGAGGGAGAGAGGATATAGGGAATGATGGCAGGGGAATGGAGGGATTGAGGGATTGAGGGAGGGATATAGGGAATGATGGCAGGGGAATGGAGGGGTTGAGGAGGGATATAGGGAATGATGGCAGGGAATGGAGGGATTGAGGGAGGGATATAGGGAATGATGGCAGGGGAAGGGAGGGATTGAGGGAGGGATATAGGGAATGATGGCAGGGGAAGGGGGGGATTGAGGGAGGGATATAGGGAATGATGGCAGGGGAATAGAGGGATTGAGGGAGGGATATAGGGAATGATGGCAGGGGAAGGGAGGGATTGAGGGAAGGAGGGATATAGGGAATGATGGCAGGGGAAGGGAGGGATTGAGGGAAGGAGGGATATAGGGAATGATGGCAGGGGAAGGGGGGGATTGAGGGAGGGATGGAGGGATATAGGGAATGATGGCAGTGGAAGGGAGGAAGGGGATGACGGCAGGGTCCCTTCAGAGGAAGTTTAAAAAGGGGTACCTCCTGGTTTCTTCAAAAGACCCGTCCGTCTCAAAACAACTGCAAGTCACGTTCAATGTGTTAGAGTCTGTACAGCCAGATAGACACAGCCACCTCGACTTCAACTTCCTTTACACATGAAGAGCTGAACCGCACGCGCGTGCGTGTGTGTGTGTGTTTGTGTGTGTCTGTGTACAGAGTCGCGTATGTGTGTTCAAATGTAAATCTAGCAGAAGTGTCTTTATAGTAAAGCCCTGTATCGGGGCGAAGACATTTGGACAGAGAGCCAAGAGTCAATTTAATCCAGCTTTATCTACAGAATGACCTCCCTCAACAGTGCATGCATACTGTCATGATACTGTCATTGTCTCAGGCCCAGGACACTGTCTGCTCTAATAGTGTTATGGCTTCTCCTAGAATGATGTAGGTCTACATGAGGGTGGGTGGGATTCAGTGGGGATAACAGCGACTGCTTAATCAACCATTCTCAACCCAGTCCTTGGGGCCACTAGTCCTTTCACATATTTGGTGTATATTCAAAACTAGCCTAAATGATTCAACTAGTCAACTAATAGCCAACTGACTTAAGTGTTGAGACCCAAATGATTCACATGGTCAACTAATAGCCAACTGACTTAAGTGTTGAGACCCAAATGATTCACATGGTCAACTAATAGCCAAATGACTTAAGTGTTGGGACTAAAGGATTCATATGGTCAACTAATAGCCAAATGACTTGTAAATGTAGAATGTACTGTACAGGGATGAGATGGGAAGAGTAACCCGAGGGAGAAAATACCTGTTGGCCTCGTGCAGCATCTCACTCACAGGCAGTCTGATTTAGATAGAAAACAACCACGACAGAAGAAGACAGAACACAGACAAAGCTGAGGTTAGTGTCTACGGCCCGTGGTGACTACCTGTCCTGCTATGGTACTGACTGGCACCTTCGTTCGCTCACATAAGAGTGGACTTTATTTGGAAAGGTCAATTTGATTTTTCAATTACTGCTAAGAAGAGCAGCCGTTATGGTTCTAAACAGATTGAGGAGACATAGTGGTTCTAATGGTAACTGTGGTGCACCATCAGTATCATAGAGAACTTTAAAGAACTATATGGACCATGTTTCATAGCAGTGTATGAAGGGAGAGAAGTGTTTAATAGATTGGTAGGGTATATTACAGCTTATTAACAGGCTGGGACTTAATGGAGAACAATCAAATCAACAGTTACTAAACCTCGACAAACTAATACCACTGTTTTCATTCAGTCCAAATAGCTCCAAATGAAAACCTTCGGTCAGAAGTGTATTATTCATTCAATAACCCAAACAAATACTTAACCCAATCCAATCTAATTCAATTATACAATTGAACACTTCCTGGACACGTAATCACGCTAACTCCCAGCCAATATGTCGTTGGCAAGAAAATGCTGCAACGTCAGTTCGTTAGCAATTAGCATGTGTCTGTTCTTCCGCTCAGGTTTCAGTCTAAATGCTAATGCTATGAATGCTAATGCTATGAATGCTAATGCTATGAATGCTAATGCTATGAATGCTAATCAGAGATCCATCTCCAGAACATCACAGACGACCAAATCTTAATTTGACATTAGAGTACATTAATGTGAGTGCAGATCTCAAATTAAGATTTGGCCCTAGGAGATGGACATTCTGTTTGGTTGTAAAAATATGAATAACAGAGAAATGTGAAGACAGAGAGTTGAAAATGGAAAGGTCCAGTTTGTGATGGTGACTCTGAGGTTGTGTTATAGAGATGAGTAGATAGATAGATGATGTTAGACAGTCAAAGTTCAGGCAAAGCTGTCACCAGCAAGCAGACAGTGAGCGATGTACAGAGAGACAGAGGAGCAGCCAGCTCTCCTTCCATAGCAACCACAGCCACAGAGACAGACACAGACACAGGAAGGACAACACACAGGACCAACAAGATGGAGGGTGGAATGGCTTCTTATTCCACAGATGAAGGCTTTGATTAGCATTGGTGGAGAAGCACAGTGAAACACCCATTTCAAATGGACTTAATGGACGAGTCTGACAGCTAGTCAACTCTAGAAAGACACGACGACCCAAAACGAGACTGAGAGGGATAAAGAGGAAATGAGATGTGTCCATCTTGGTCTTTGAGTGGACCTCAGCATGTTCAGTACCTAATAAAGATGAGGACCCCAGAGATTTACACCCTATTATAGACCTTCTAACATGTAGCTTATGCCGGTTGGTACCACTCACTTGCTCCAGTAGACCTTTCCACTGAGGGTCTGCATCTCTCCCAGCATGGCCAGCAACAGGGATGACTTCCCACAACCCACCTGGCCCACGATCATGGTCAGCTGACCTGGAGATCAGACACAGGACAAGAAGACACTATATAAAGGTATGAAGACACTATATAAAGATAAGAAGACACTATATAAAGGTATGAAGACACTATATAAAGGTATGAAGACACTATATAAAGATAAGAAGACACTATATAAAGGTATGAAGACACTATATAAAGATAAGAAGACACTATATAAAGGTATGAAGACACTATATAAAGATAAGAAGACACTATATAAAGATAAGAAGACACTATATAAAGATAAGAAGACACTATATAAAGATAAGAAGACACTATATAAAGGTATGAAGACACTATATAAAGATAAGAAGACACTATATAAAGATAAGAAGACACTATATAAAGATAAGAAGACACTATATAAAGATAAGAAGACACTATATAAAGATAAGAAGACACTATATAAAGATAAGAAGACACTATATAAAGGTATGAAGACACTATATAAAGATAAGAAGACACTATATAAAGATAAGAAGACACTATATAAAGATAAGAAGACACTATATAAAGATAAGAAGACACTATATAAAGATAAGAAGACACTATATAAAGATAAGAAGACACTATATAAAGATAAGAAGACACTATATAAAGATAAGAAGACACTATATAAAGATAAGAAGACACTATATAAAGGTATGAAGACACTATATAAAGATAAGAAGACACTATATAAAGATAAGAAGACACTATATAAAGATAAGAAGACACTATATAAAGATAAGAATACACTATATAAAGATAAGAAGACACTATATAAAGGTAAGAAGACACTATATAAAGGTATGAAGACACTATATAAAGATAAGAAGACACTATATAAAGATAAGAAGACACTTAAATGTAAATGTAAATGTAATAAGAAGACACTATATAAAGATAAGAAGACACTATATAAAGATAAGAAGACACTATATAAAGGTATGAAGACACTATATAAAGATAAGAAGACACTATATAAAGGTAAGAAGACACTATATAAAGGTATGAAGACACTATATAAAGATAAGAAGACACTATATAAAGATAAGAAGACACTTAAATGTAAATGTAAATGTAATAAGAAGACACTATATAAAGATAAGAAGACACTATATAAAGATAAGAAGACACTATATAAAGATAAGAAGACACTATATAAAGGTATGAAGACACTATATAAAGATAAGAAGACACTATATAAAGATAAGAAGACACTATATAAAGGTATGAAGACACTATATAAAGATAAGAAGACACTATATAAAGGTATGAAGACACTATATAAAGGTATGAAGACACTATATAAAGATAAGAAGACACTATATAAAGATAAGAAGACACTATATAAAGATATGAAGACACTATATAAAGGTATGAAGACACTATATAAAGATATGAAGACACTATATAAAGTTATGAAGACACTATATAAAGGTATGAAGACACTATATAAAGGTATGAAGACACTATATAAAGGTATGAAGACACTATATAAAGATAAGAAGACACTATATAAAGATAAGAAGACACTATATAAAGGTATGAAGACACTATATAAAGGTATGAAGACACTATATAAAGATAAGAAGACACTATATAAAGGTATGAAGACACTATATAAAGGTATGAAGACACTATATAAAGATAAGAAGACACTATATAAAGGTATGAAGACACTATATAAAGGTATGAAGACACTATATAAAGATAAGAAGACACTATATAAAGATAAGAAGACACTATATAAAGATATGAAGACACTATATAAAGGTATGAAGACACTATATAAAGATATGAAGACACTATATAAAGTTATGAAGACACTATATAAAGGTATGAAGACACTATATAAAGGTATGAAGACACTATATAAAGGTATGAAGACACTATATAAAGGTATGAAGACACTATATAAAGCATTAGAGACAACAGATTGTTCTAGGTCAATCTGACATTGATAATGTCTGTTACAGCCCTGGTTAAAGCTTAAAAGTAGGACAGGATATTGGGATATCTTTATACTCTCAATTTAGATCAGTCATGTTTCCACATCAGTGGAGGCTGGTGGGAGGAGTTAAAGGAGGATGGGCTCATTATAATGGCTAGAATGGAGAATTAATTGAACGGAGTCAATCATGTAGTTTCCATACGTTTGATACCGTTCCATTTATTACATTCCAGCCATTATAATGAGCCTGTCCTCCTATAGCTCCTCCCACCAGCCTCCACTGTTCCACATATCCTACATAACACATCTACTCCCTCAGCTGCAGCAAATAGTGGACTACCAGGACCAGCCTATCCTGTTTGTCTTAGCTGTCATATCTTACGGGCCACGGGCCATGAGGTCATAGCAGGGAGATATACTACACTGTCACACACACACACAAACACACACACAGCTGGTGTTAGATATACTACACTGACTGTCGACGACCTCCTAAACAGGACGCAGCCTGGCGTTGCCATAGTGTTCCCAGCAGGATCGGGTTACCTGTTGGAATGCAGATGTTGATGTCGGACAACGTTGACAAGTTGCTTCCCCATGTGAAGAATCCACCGTTCACCTGAACAGGATACAGTGGGATTAGGCTGACATGGAGCCTACATGACATGGAGCCTAGATGACATGGAGCCTACATGACATGGAGCCTAGATGACATGGAGCCTACATGACATGGAGTCTACATGACATGGAGCCAACATGACATGGAGCCTAGATGACATGGAGCCTACCTGACATGGAGCCTACATGACATGGAGCCAACATGACATGGAGCCTACATGTTATAGTCTGCGGCTGGTGGTTTAGATACGTATGTGTACATAGAAATAATGAACCATTTAGGTCTTTAAGGCAAATATAATAGCATGTTTACATAGTTATGTTGTGTTTTATGTCTTGTCCGATTCCACTGTTTATTATAGCCAGTAATCCCCCCTCCCTTCCATCCCCTACAGCAAAACCACACAAGATCTGAGATTCAGTGACGCAGAACTAATAAATACAAGTTGAAAATGAAAGACAGACGTCTTATTACCGCTGAGAAAAGAGACTTGGTAAATTAAGTTTGTAAATAGACAGAGCGGATGTTACGGGGGTGAGGACCAGAGGGGATGGGGAGTATTGAAAGGGAGGCTGGGATACGGGTAGAGAGAGGTAGAGAGGGAGTGGAGGAAGATAGGGGTAGAGAGAGGTAGAGAGGAGTGGAGGAAGATACGGGTACGCTGGGAGGTAGGGAGGGAGTGGAGGAAGTATGGGTACGCTGGGAGGCAGAGATGGGGTGATAAGATGGAAGAGAAGAGAGAGGGAGGAATAAAGGGAGAGAGAATGGTTGATGAGACAGAGCGGAAGACAGAGAGAAGGGTTGATGGGAGACAGAGAGGAAGACAGAGAGAAGGGGTGATGGGAGACAGAGAGGAAGACAGAGAGAAGGGGTGATGGGAGACAGAGAGGAAGACAGAGAGAAGGGGTGATGGGAGACAGAGAGGAAGACAGAGAGAAGGGGTGATGGGAGACAGAGAGGAAGACAGAGAAGGGGTGATGGGAGACAGAGAGGAAGACAGAGAGAAGGGGTGATGGGAGACAGAGAGGAAGACAAAGAGAAGGGGTGATGGGAGACAGAGAGGAAGACAGAGAGAAGGGGTGATGGGAGACAGAGAGGAAGACAGAGAGAAGGGGTGATGGGAGACAGAGAGGAAGACAAAGAGAAGGGGTGATGGGAGACAGAGTGGAAGACAGAGAGAAGGGGTGATGGGAGACAGAGAGGAAGACAAAGAGAAGGGGTGATGGGAGAGAGAGGAAGACAGAGAAGGGGTGATGGGAGACAGAGAGGAAGACAGAGAGAAGGGGTGATGGGAGACAGAGAGGAAGACAAACAGAAGGGGTGATGGGAGACAGAGAGGAAGACAAAGAGAGAAGGGGTGATGGGAGACAGAGTGGAAGACAGAGAGAAGGGGTGATGGGAGACAGAGAGGAGGGTAGAGAGAGGCAGAGAGAAGGGGTAATGGGAGACAGTGAGGAAGACAAAGAGAAGGGGTGATGGGAGACAGAGAGGAAGACAGAGAGAAGGGGTGATGGGAGACAGAGAGGAAGACAGAGAGAAGGGGTGATGGGAGACAGAGAGGAAGACAGAGAGAAGGGATGATGGGAGACAGAGAGGAAGACAAAGAGAAGGGGTGATGGGAGACAGAGAGGAAGACAGAGAGAAGGGGTGATGGGAGACAGAGAGGAAGACAAAGAGAAGGGGTGATGGGAGACAGAGGGGGGGGGGTAGAGAGAGGCAGAGAGAAGGGGTAATGGGAGACAGAGGGGGGGGTAGAGAGAGGCAGAGAGAAGGGGTAATGGGAGACAGTGAGGAGGGTATAGAGAGAAAGCGGGTGAGATGAGAGAGAAGACAGAGAAAGAAGATTTGTCTGGTTCACACACAGCAGCAGCCCATCCATTCGACCCTCCTGCTGCCCCCAAGCTCATTAACAGGCTGCCTACAATAATGCTGTGTGTCCACAGGGATAGCAACAGGATGTGGACCCCAAAGAGACCAGAACAGGGGCTGAGAACATGTCAGTTAATGAGGGTTCTCTGTTCTCATGAGAATCCCCTGCCTCTGACTCATTATGTGGGTCCTGAGAGTTTAAACTGTCGGTAAATGTTGACTTCTCCTCAGGGTGTGTTTCACACAATGGACAGGCCAAGAGATGAAACATCTGCTGTGAGAGATAGACAGTGGTAACATCTGCTGTGAGAGATAGACAGTGGTAACATCTGCTGTGAGAGATAGACAGTGGTAACATCTGCTGTGAGAGATAGACAGTGGTAGCATCTGCTGTGAGAGATAGACAGTGGTAACATCTGCTGTGAGAGATAGACAGTGGTAACATCTGCTGTGAGAGATAGACAGTGGTAACATCTGCTGTGAGAGATAGACAGTGGTAACATCTGCTGTGAGAGATAGACAGTGGTAACATCTGCTGTGAGAGATAGACAGTGGTAACATCTACTGTGAGAGATAGACAGTGGTAACATCTGCTGTGAGAGATAGACAGTGGTAACATCTACTGTGAGAGATAGACAGTGGTAACATCTAATGTGAGAGATAGACAGTGGTAACATCTGCTGTGAGAGATAGACAGTGGTAACATCTGCTGTGAGAGATAGACAGTGGTAACATCTGCTGTGAGAGATAGACAGTGGTAACATCTGCTGTGAGAGATAGACAGTGGTAACATCTGCTGTGAGAGATAGACAGTGGTAACATCTGCTGTGAGAGATAGACAGTGGTAACATCTGCTGTGAGAGATAGACAGTGGTAACATCTGCTGTGAGAGATAGACAGTGGTAACATCCGTGGTGTCACGTGTTACTAGAGTGAATGACCCGGGCGGATGTGACAAAAAGGCCAGTTTAAAGGTTTGAGGACAACTGTCAGACTCCAGCTCAGAAGCCTCTGCGTGTGTACGTGTCTACGTGCGTGACGTGGCTGCACATGTACGTGAGCTACAGCTTGGCTGTGAGTTGATAGCCTACGTGTCTGCCCCTGTGTCCGTGCATGCAGTCAGCGAGTGTGTGCGGTGCTGTGTGTGTCACAGGTCCTGAGAAGAAGGGCCAATGAGCTTGTTGAGGTGTTGAACTTTGACCCCTGACCTTGACAGCCACGTCCTCAGTCTCGTTGGGTCGCAGTGGTCTGCGTGCTGGCTGCTCATAGCTGTCCATCTGGTAGAGCAGGGGCTGCTTCCTGTTTATAGCCTTGGTCTGGAGAGAGAGAGGTAGGGGGGAGATGGGGAGGGAGGGGAGATGGAGGGAGAGAGAGGGAGGGAGAGGAGAGAGGAAGGGAGGGAGAGAGGCAGGGGGGTGGGGAGGGAGAGGGAGAGGGAGGGAGAGAGAGGGAGGGAGAGGAGAGGAGAGAGGAAGGGAGGGGGAGAGAGGCAGGGGGGTGGGGAGGGAGAGGGGAGAGGGAGGGAGGGAGAGGAGAGAGGAAGGGAGGGATAGAACGAAGACAGAAATGGAGAGATGGAGATGAAGGGAGGGTGAGAAAACAGAAAGAGAGAGATTGCATTCAGTGATAAACTTGGCCCCTCATCCGCTGTAACCTCCAGGAGGACCCCTCTCAGACCCTGACTGAGACTGTCCCCAGAGGGAGCTTCTTATCCCCTACCCCTCATCCCCAAGACATCCCTCCCTCCCTCCCTCCATCAGCCCTAAACAAATGGCTCCTCCATCTCACACTAACCCCTCCACCACTCGGTCTCCGTCTCTCTCCACTCCTTCTGAGGAGTCCAACACAGAAATAAACCTGTCAAAGTCCAGAGAACAGCTGAAGACATGACGAGACTGGCAGCAACCAGCAATTTAACGACTCCTGGTTGAGATTCCCCATGAAACACTGCTGCTAGATTGACACGGTGTGTAGTTACAGTTCCTCCTTCTACAGAGACCAGATCTGCTCTGGTCAAACAGACACTTTCTCTGCAGTTCCACCAACAGTTTGAAGTTAGAAACACGTTGGCTCTGAAACTTGGTCAGTTGAAAAGCATCATAACCATCACATCATCCTGACGAGTCCATTAGCCGTGTTGGGAGCTGTGGAAACCCTGTAGCAACACACTAGTTGTTGTATTCCATGCTGGCTGTAAATGAATAGCTCCTGGATTAGGCTCTGTGCTGTGCTGGCTGAATGTCCAGCATTAGCTGCTCTGGCAGAGGGACAGATGAGTAATTGGGTCATGTTCATTAGGGACCAAAGTGAATAAACAGACTGAAACGCTAAGAGACTACCTCGAAACACACCATTTAGTTTACATTTTGCTTCAGTGTTCCCTACTAAACACGACTCAGGCCTGTATTTGGGGCAGTGTTTGGTAATAGGGATGGTGGTGTGTGTGTGTGTGTGTGTGTGTGTGTGTGTGTGTGTGTACTAACCGCCCCTGGATGTTTCTTACAGGCCTCTAGGGACACAGGCATGTCTCCGTTCCTCCAGCTGTCATCGCCAATCTCATCGCTCTGCAGGAACTCACCCAGCTTCTGGACGCTGTGGATAGGACACGATATGATAGGACCCACACACACACACCCACACCCACACACACCCACACACACACACACACATAAATAACCCTTCTATGATACAAATAAGATTCCAGCAGATTGTCTAGCTGGTAACTATCCAGTATTCAGTATCCCTGGGCGTCCTCAGTAGGCCTCTCACCTGACCATGGCCTTGACTGCGGGCGGACCACGGTGGAGAGCAGGAACAGTGGGGTAACCAGGATGTGGAAGAGGGCCAGAGCAGCGAAGGCCTCCGAGGAGCTGGGTTTGGACTTGTTGATCAGGGCGTGGCTGACAAACGTCTGACAGAGACACAAAGGGACACACAGTTACTCAGTTCGGTATTGTTACCAGATTTCAGAGCTGGCAAAACACTAGCTACAATTGGCCCGAAAAATGGCCTGCAGGATACAGGGATGATGAGAAACCATCTTACCACAAGCACAGCAGCGATGGGGATAGCAGCATTCATGAAAACTGGGAGGAAAAGAGGTCATATTATGTAACAACAGAGAGCCTTTGGAGAGAACAAAGACATTTTCAAACTTCAAAGCTCTTAAGTCAAACTGAGCCCCAAATATAAATGAGGACAGAACATAAGCAGTGTGAGTGTCTGACTGGACAGAATATAAGCAGTGTGACTGTCTGACTGGACAGAATATAAGCAGTGTGACTGTCTGACTGGACAGAATATCAGTGTGACTGTCTGACTGGACAGAATATAAGCAGTGTGACTGTCTGACTGGACAGAATATAAGCAGTGTGACTGTCTGACTGGACAGAATATAAGCAGTGTGAGTGTCTTACTGGACAGAACATAAGCAGTGTGACTGTCTGACTGGACAGAATATAAGCAGTGTGAGTGTCTTACTGGACAGAACATAAGCAGTGTGAGTGTCTTACTGGACAGAACATAAGCAGTGTGAGTGTCTTACTGGACAGAATATAAGCAGTGTGAGTGTCTTACTGGACAGAACATAAGCAGTGTGAGTGTCTTACTGGACAGAACATAAGCAGTGTGAGTGTCTTACTGGACAGAACATAAGCAGTGTGAGTGTCTTACTGGACAGAACATAAGCAGTGTGAGTGTCTTACTGGACAGAACATAAGCAGTGTGAGTGTCTTACTGGACAGAACATAAACAGTGTGAGTGTCTTACTGGACAGAACATAAGCAGTGTGAGTGTCTTACTGGACAGAACATAAGCAGCGTGAGTGTCTTACTGGACAGAACATGAGCAGTGTGAGTGTCTTACTGGACAAAATGAAGGGGATTTCACAGCTCAAAATAAAGGATGTGATAGCTATTATAAAGTAACAGAGGAGATGTGTCTTATTGGAGGTGTAGAGGGCGAAGGTGTGTGTGTCTCACTAGACATGGAGGTGTAGAGGGCGAAGGTGTGTGTGTGTCTCACTAGACATGGAGGTGTAGAGGGCGAAGGTGTGTGTGTCTCACTAGACATGGAGGTGTAGAGGGCGAAGGTGTGTGTGTGTCTCACTAGACATGGAGGTGTAGAGAGCCAAGGTGTGTGTGTGTCTCACTAGACATGGAGGTGTAGAGGGCGAAGGTGTGTGTGTGTCTCACTAGACATGGAGGTGTAGAGGGCGAAGGTGTGTGTGTGTCTCACTAGACATGGAGGTGTAGAGGGCGAAGGTGTGTGTGTCTCACTAGACATGGAGGTGTAGAGGGCGAAGGTGTGTGTGTCTCACTAGACATGGAGGTGTAGAGGGCGAAGGTGTGTGTGTCTCACTAGACATGGAGGTGTAGAGGGCGAAGGTGTGTGTGTCTCACTAGACATGGAGGTGTAGAGGGCGAAGGTGTGTGTGTGTCTCACTAGACATGGAGGTGTAGAGGGCGAAGGTGTGTGTGTGTCTCACTAGACATGGAGGTGTAGAGGGCGAAGGTGTGTGTGTGTCTCACTAGACATGGAGGTGTAGAGGGGGTGTAGGTGTGTGTGTGTCCCACTAGACATGGAGGTGTAGAGGGCGAAGGTGTGTGTGTCTCACTAGACATGGAGGTGTAGAGGGCGAAGGTGTGTGTGTGTCTCACTAGACATGGAGGTGTAGAGGGCGAAGGTGTGTGTGTGTCTCACTAGACATGGAGGTGTAGAGGGCGAAGGTGTGTGTGTCTCAATAGACATGGAGGTGTAGAGGGCCAAGGTGTGTGTGTCTCAATAGACATGGAGGTGTAGAGGGCGAAGGTGTGTGTGTGTGTCTCACTAGACATGGAGGTGTAGAGGCGAAGGTGCGGAGGCTGGTGAGCTCTTTGCCCTGGTATCTTCTACACTGTCACAGAAGATGTTCTCCCAGGCGTACAGCTTCAGCAGCTTGATCCCCTTCAGAATCTCTGTGGTCTTCTTCAGACGTTCCGTAGATTGGTCCTGTCAGAAGAGGGCGATGCCTTACTGAAGATTTAAACTATAAAATAATATAAACATATTCTCATTTCAACTGTTTTTAAAGGTTATTGTTTCCTTATCATATACTGTTTCCCTCATCACAACAGAAAATAACTGAAATCACTCAAATCTAGGCTATTTATTCATGGTAAAGCTTGCAGGTTCATCTCTAAAGAGACAGTGAAACTATGATCTAAGGGTTTGGTGCAGGCAGTGTACAACCTGAGTGTCTCAACGTGAACAGAGGGTGACTCACCAGGGTGCTCTTCTGGGTGTCAGCCAGCTTGGTAGCGATCAGGTATTGGACTGGAGCCAGCAGCACGATGACTGAAGCTCCAATCAGAGCACTGGTCCCCAGCAGGTAGTACAGCAAGATCACGCCCATCACAATCTGAGCAGGAACACAACACAAAGATATGAGGGATATATTGGGGAGTTATTATAGATATATTAGGGAGTTATGAGGGATATATTGGGGAGTTATTAGGGATATATTAGGAAGTTATTAGGGATATATTAGGGAGTTATTAGGGATATATTGGGGAGTTATTAGATATATATTAGGGATTCATTAAGGAGTTATGAGGGATATATTAGGGAGTTATTAGGGAGTTATGAGGGATATATTAGGGAGTTATTAGCGATATATTAGGGAGTTATTAGGGAGTTATTAAGGAGTTATGAGGGAGTTATTAGGGAGTTATTAGGGATATATTAGGGAGTTATTAGGGATATATTAGGGATATATTATGGAGTTATGAGGGAGTTATGAGGGATATATTAGGGATATATTAGGGAGTTATTAGGGATATATTAGGGATATATTATGGAGTTATAAGGGATATATTAGGGAGTTATTAGAGAGTTATGAGGGATATATTAGGGATATATTAGTGATATATTATTGAGTTATTAGGAATAAATTAGGGAGCTTTGTGGGATATATTATGGAGTTATAAGGAGTTATTAGGGATATATTATTGAGCATAATATTAGGTCATATTGGTACTGGCAGATAATGGATTAAAAAAGACATACTTGTTCATTTAAGATCAGGTTGTCCCCAGCGGATCATACATAGATTGTCCAGATTGTATCTTACCAGCATGGCCCCACCAAACTTATGAGAATTGACCAGAAAAAGTTTTTTTGTTGATGTTATTTAAATACACTAAGGAGTTATTAACCTTAATATATCCCAACCTGGGAGTTATTAGGGATAATATTAAAGTTAACCTGCTACGAAAAGATACATTGGGGACATTAACTGAATAGGGATATATCTAGTCATTAAACCCACCTGCACAGGCATATATTAGGGAGTTGGGATTACAGGGATGAGGAACACATGAGCTGGTTGGTTTTATGGATATACCAGGTTGTTGATATATTGGCCCAGGGTCATTCTCCCATGGACATGTTAGAGGATGGATAGACGCAGGATCTTATTATAGATATATGCCAGGAAATATTAGGACAGAGGACATTAACAACCTACTAGATACAGTACATTCACTTCTGTCACTGTCTATGTAGGGATCTCCACCTTAGTGACTGTTATGTCCCGATCTCCACCTCTGTGAGTTATTAGGGCTGTCCCGATTCTCCACCTCTGTGACTGTTACGGCAGTCCCGATTATCCACCTCTGTGACTGTATTAGGGTCCAGATTCTACCTCTGTGACTATTAGGGATATATTAGGGATTATTACCTCTGTGACTGTCTAGGCTATTAGGAGTTCCCACCTCTGTGACTGTCTATGTCCCGATTCTATCTGTGACTGTTACGAGTTGTCCCGATCTCCACCTCTGTGACTGTATTAGGCAGTCCCAATTCTCCACCTCTGTGACTATACGGCTGTCCCGATTCTCCATTAAGATGTGACTGATTAGGCTGTCCCGATTCTACACCTCTGTGACTGACTACGGCTGAGTTCTACACCTCTGGACTGTCTACGGCTGTCCCGATTCTCCACCTCTGTGACTGTTACGGCTGTCCCGATTCTCCACCTCTGTGACTATGTACGGCAGTCCCGATTCTCCACCTCTGTGACCTGCCACGGCTGTCCCGATTCTCCACCTCTGTGACTGTTTACGGCTGTCCCGATTCTACACCTCTTGACTGACTAACGGCTGTCCCGATTCTACACCTCTGTGACTGTCTAAT
Source organism: Oncorhynchus nerka (assembly GCF_034236695.1). Lineage (NCBI taxonomy): Eukaryota > Metazoa > Chordata > Actinopteri > Salmoniformes > Salmonidae > Oncorhynchus > Oncorhynchus nerka. The sequence goes on along the minus strand of NW_027039870.1, from coordinate 44,548 downwards.
TCCCGATATCTACACCTCTATAATGACTGTCTACGGCTGTCCCGATTCTCCACCTCTGTGGCTATTACGGCTGTCCCGATTCTCCACCTCTGTGACTGTTACGGCTGTCCCGATTCTCCACATCTGTGACTGTCTATGGCTGTCCAGATTCTCCACCTCTGTGACTGTCTACGGCTGTCCAGATTCAGGTCTGTGACTGTCTCATAGGCAGTCCAGATTCTCCATCTGTGACCGGCTGTCCCATTCTCCACCTCTGTGACTTACGGCTGTCCCGATTCCCCTCTGTGACTGTCTTTTTGTCCCGATTCTCCACCTCTGTGACTGTCAGGACGGCTGTCCCGATTCTCCACCTCTGTGACTGTCTACGGCTGTCCCGATTCCCCACCTCTGTGACTGTCTACGGCTGTCCCGATTCTACACCTCTGTGACTGTCTACGGCTGTCCCGATTCTCCACCTCTGTGACTGTCTATGGCTGTCCCGATTCTCCACCTCTGTGACTGTCTACGGCTGTCCCGATTCTCCACCTCTGTGACTGTCTACGGCTGTCCCGATTCTCCACCTCTGTGACTGCCTACGGCTGTCCCGATTCTCCACCTCTGTGACTGACTACGGCTGTCCCGATTCTACACCTCTGTGACTGACTACGGCTGCCCCGATTCTACACCTCTGTGACTGTCTACGGCTGTCCCGATTCTCCACCTCTGTGACTGTCTACGGCTGTCCCGATTCTCCACCTCTGTGACTGTGTACGGCTGTCCAGATTCTCCACCTCTGTGACTGCCTACGGCTGTCCCGATTCTCCACCTCTGTGACTGACTACGGCTGTCCCGATTCTACACCTCTGTGACTGACTACGGCTGTCCCGATTCTACACCTCTGTGACTGTCTACGGCTGTCCCGATTCTACACCTCTGTGACTGTCTACGGCTGTCCCGATTCTCCACCTCTGTGGCTGTCTACGGCTGTCCCGATTCTCCACCTCTGTGACTGTCTACGGCTGTCCCGATTCTCCACATCTGTGACTGTCTACGGCTGTCCAGATTCTCCACCTCTGTGACTGTCTACGGCTGTCCAGATTCTCCACCTCTGTGACTGTCTACGGCAGTCCCGATTCTCCACCTCTGTGACTGTCGACGGCTGTCCCGATTCTCCACCTCTGTGACTGTCTACGGCTGTCCCGATTCCCCACCTCTGTGACTGTCTACGGCTGTCCCGATTCTCCACCTCTGTGACTGTCGTAACGGCTGTCCCGATTCTCCACCTCTGTGACTGTCTACGGCTGTCCCGATTCCCCACCTCTGTGACTGTCTACGGCAGTCCCGAACACCTCTGTGACTGTCTACGGCTGGAGATTCTCCACCTCTGTGACTGTCTACGGCTGTCCCGATTCTCCACCTCTGTGACTGTCTACGGCAGTCGATTCTCCACCTCTGTGACTGTCTACGGCTGTCCAGATTCTCCCACCTCTGTGACTGTCTACGGCTGTAGCCCAGATTCTCCACCTCTGTGACTGTCAGCACGGCTGTCCCGATTCCCCACCTCTGTGACTGTCACACGGCTGTCCCGATTCTCCACCTCTGTGACTGTCTACGGCTGTCCCGATTCTCCACCTCTGTGACTGTCTACGGCTGTCCAGATTCCCCACTTTATTTTTGCACCTCCCCACTCCCCGTCATATGAATTGAACAACGGCAGAAACTCCCGTCAGCCAATGACTACACATCTAACGCTTTTAAATCTATGACAGAGACTGAACAAGTGAACACTTTGGGTAAAGGATGGAGAATCGGTGACGAGTATCCTACAAATCCCAGAATCCTCCAGTCAGTCACCAGCAGGGCTCCACGGAGGTTGATGCCGGTCTCTATGGTGACATAGTAGGAGGCCTGTAGGAAGGTCCGCTGTAGCACCAGGGCCAGGAACAGCAGAACAGCCAGCACTGACGTTTCTGGAGCAGCCGTTGGATGACATGAAGTAGACCTCGAAATAGGGGACCTGATAGACAGTCACACACACACACACACACACACACACACACACACACACACACACACACACACACACACACACACACACACACACACACACACACACACACACACACACACACACACACACACACACACACAGATAGTAGGTTAGAGCAGATGTCCTGTGAAAAGAAAGACCTGACACTACCCAGACCCCTGTCACTACCCAGACCCTGTCACACACAGAGAAGGACTGACATGATGCTCTGAGATGAGAGAATTTTCCTCTGTTCAGCCTCTAGAAATGATGCTCTACTTCAGCCTAAACTCTCTGTTCCTCTGTTCAGCCCTCTGACACCGGCACTGCGCACGATGCTCTACTTTAGAGAGATGTTCCTCTGTTCAGCCCTCTGACATGATGCTCTACTTTAGAGAGACGTTCCTCTGTTCAGCCTCTGACATGATGCTCTACTTTAGAGAGGTCCTCTGTTCAGCCCTCTGACATGATGCTCTACTTCAGAGAGACGTTCCTCTGTTCAGCCCTCTAACATGATGCTCTACTTCAGAGAGTTCCTCTGTTCAGCCCTCTAACATGATGCTCTACTTCAGAGAGACGTTCCTCTGTTCAGCCTCTGACATGATGCTCTACTTTAGAGAGACGTTCCTCTGTTCAGCCCTCTGACATGATGCTCTACTTTAGAGAGAGTTCCTCTGTTCAGCCCTCTGACATGATGCTCTACTTCAGAGAGACGTTCCTCTGTTCAGCCCTCTGACATGATGCTCTACTTCAGAGAGAGACGTTCCTCTGTTCAGCCCTCTAACATGATGCTCTACTTTAGAGAGTTCCTCTGTTCAGCCCTCTAACATGATGCTCTACTTTAGAGAGAGACGTTCCTCTGTTCAGCCCTCTGACATGATGCTCTACTTCAGAGAGAGACGTTCCTCTGTTCAGCCCTCTGACATGATGCTCTACTTTAGAGAGACATTCCTCTGTTCAGCCCTCTGACATGATGCTCTACTTCAGAGAGAGACGTTCCTCTGTTCAGCCCTCTGACATGATGCTCTACTTTAGAGAGATGTTCCTCTGTTCAGCCCTCTAACATGATGCTCTACTTTAGAGAGAGACGTTCCTCTGTTCAGCTCTCTGACATGATGCTCTACTTTAGAGAGAGTTCCTCTGTTCAGCCCTTTAACATGATGCTCTACTTTAGAGAGACGTTCCTCTGTTCAGCCTCTGACATGATGCTCTACTTTAGAGAGACGTTCCTCTGTTCAGCCTCTAACATGATGCTCTACTTTAGAGAGATGTTCCTCTGTTCAGCCCTCTGACATGATGCTCTACTTTAGAGAGACGTTCCTCTGTTCAGCCTCTGACATGATGCTCTACTTTAGAGAGACGGTCCTCTGTTCAGCCCTCTGACATGATGCTCTACTT